>NC_054476.1:143831824-144009324 GCF_017639515.1 Carcharodon carcharias
GAAGAGACATCCTGCAGCCTTCTATGCATTCTGGGAGATTTGTTCTAGCATGACTGGGGGAAAGGAGAATTGTAGGCACAGGTTTTACTTCTGGTGGTGGATTTAAGAGACTTTAAAACTGAGGAAAACGTCTGGAGACAGTCGCTCGAAGTTGCTACTCGGTGAAGCAGGAATATGGGAACCCACTGGAAGCTACTGTGAACTGTTTGCTATCAGGACTAATTCTGTGGAGAGTGCCATTGTGATAAGTATAAAGGGGAATGTTTCTCCCTGTAGTTTAAAATATAAGTTGTCCACAAAAAGAAAATAACATTTAATCAATAGTGCTTTGAGTAATTTGTTACAGTAATACTTTTTAAAATGTGAAATTTTGTCATGTCACTCTTTCAACTGGAAGTTTCAATCTCTTTTTAAAAGTTATAGGTCTCTATGCAGATCATAACGAACAGGAGCTTAATGTCACTAGATGAAGGAGGGATAGAATGAACTTGCATTTCTACGGCATTTTTCACAATCTCACGATATCCCAAAGCACTTTACAACCAATGAAATATTTTTGAAATGTCATCACCGTTGTAATGCAGGAGACGGCAGCCAATTTATGCATATCAAGATCCCACAAACAACAAGTGTGATAACGACCAGGTAATCAGTTTTAGGTGTCAATTGAGGGACAAACATTGATCTCATGATAATCAGGGAGAATTCCCCTGCTCTTCTTCCAAATGGTGACCATAGTGTTGGCCGTGGGTCAGTTGTTAGCACTCTCGACCGAGTCAGGACTTCAGCACAAAACAAATCCAGGGTGACACTCCAGTGCAGTATTGAAGACGTGCTGCACTGCTGAAATGTTAAACTGAGGCCCTATCTGCCCTCTTGCGTGGCGGTGGTGTATTGGTATTGTCAATAGACTAGTAATCCAGAGACCCAGGGTAATGGCAGATGGCAGAATTTGAGTTCAATAAAAATCTGAAATTAAAAAGTCTAATGATGACCATGAAACCATTGTCGATTGTTGTAAAAACCCATCTGGTTCACTAAAGTCCTTTAGGGAAGGAAATCTGCCATCCTTACCTGGTCTGGCCTACATGCGACTCCAGACCCACAGCAATGTGGTTGACTCTTAAATGCCATCTGAAATGGCCTATCAAGCTACTCGGTTGTATCAAACCACTATAAAGTCTAAAAAGAATGAAACCAAATGGACCACCCGGCATTGACCTAGGCACCGGAAATGAAACGGCAAACTCAGCCCTGTTGACCCTGCAAAATCTTCCTTACTAACATCTGGGGGCTAGTGCCAAAATTTGGATAACTGTCTCACAGACTAGTCAAGCAACAGCCTGACATAGTCATCCTCCCGGAATCAAACCTTACAGATAATGTCCCAGACACCACCATCACCATCCCTGAATATGTCCTGTCCCACCGGCAAAACAGACCCAGCAGAGGTGGTATACAGCCAGGAGAGAGTTGCCCCGGAAGTCCTCAACATCAACTCCAGACCCCATGAAGTCTCAAGGCATCAGGTCAAATACGAGCAAGGAAACCGCCTGCTGATTACCACGTGATAATTACTATGATGAATCAGTGCTTCTCCATGTTTAACACCACTTGGAGGAAGCACAGAGGGTAGCAAGGGTGCAGAATGTACTCTGGGTGGGGGACTTCAATGTCTATCACCAAGAGTGGCTCGATAGCACCATTACCGACCGAGCTGGCTGAGTCCTAAAGGACATAGCTGCCAGACTGGGTCTGTGACAGGTGGTGAGGGAACCAACAAGAGAGAAAAACATATTTGACCTCATCCTCACCAACTTGCTTGCCACAGATACATCTGTCCATAACTATTGGTAGGAGTGCCCACCGCATAGTCATTGTAGAGACGAAGTCCCAGCTTCATATTGAGCATACCTTCCATCGAGTTGAATGGGACTACCACTGTGCTAAATGGGATAGATTTTAAACAGATCTAGTAACTCAAGACTAGGCATCCATGAGGCGCTGTGGGCCATCAGCAGCAGAAATGTACTCAAACACAATCTGTAACCTCATGTCCTGGCATATCCCCCACTCTACCATTACCATCAAGCCAGGGGATCAACCCTGGTTCAATGAAGAGTGCAGGAGGGCATGCCAGGAGCAGCACCAGGTAAACCTAAAAATGAGGTGTCAACCTGTGAAGCTATAACACAGGCCTACTTGCATGCCAAACAGCATAAGCAGCAAGTGATACTCAGAGCTAAGCGATCCCACAACCAACGGATCAGATCTAAGCTCTGTGGTCCTGCCACATCCAGTTGTGAATGATGGCGGACAATTAAACAACTGACTGGAGGAGGAGGCTCCACAACTATCCCCATCCTCAAGTGATGGGGAGCCCAGCACAACAGTGTAAAAGATAAGGCTGAAGCATTTGTTACAATCTTCAGCCAGAAGTGCCGAGTGGATGATCCATCTCAGCTTCCTTCAGAGGTCCCCAGCATCACAGATGCCAGTCTTCAGCCAATTCGATTCACTCCATGTGATATCAAGAAACGGTTGAAGGCACTGGATACTGCAAAGGCTATGGGCCCTGGCAATATTCCCACAATAGTACTGAAGGTTTGTGCTCCAGAACTTGCTGCGTCCCTAGCCAAGCTGTTCCAGTACAGCTACAACACTGGCATCTACCCAGCTATGTGGAAAATTGCCCAGGTATGTCCTGTACACAAAAAGCAGAACAAATCCAATCCAGCCAATTACTGCCCTATCAGTCTACTCTCCATCATCAGTAAAGTAATGGAAGGGCTTAGCAACAACCTGCTCACTGACACCCAGTTTGGGTTCCACCAGGATCAAAGCAGCATTTGACTGAGTGTGGCATTAAGGAGCCCAAGCAAAACTGGAGTCAATGGGAATCGGGAGGAAACTCTCCGCTGGTTGGAGTCATTCCTAGCACAAAGGAAGATGATTGTGGTTGTTAGAGGTCAATCATCTCAGTTCCAGGACATCACTGTAGGAGTTCCTCAGGGTAGTGTCCTCAGCCCAACCATCTTCAGCTGCTTCATCAATGACCTTCCCTCCATCATAAGGTCAGAATTGGGGACGTTCGCTGATGATTGCACAATGTTCAGCATTTGCAACTCCTTAGATACTGAATTTTAAAGTTTTGCCCCCTTGTTCTGGACCCCTCTCCCCCAAGATGGAATGGTTTCACTGTATCCTATTGAATGCCTTTTAATTTTTACGACCTCGATACGATTGCTTCTTAATCTTCTAATCGCAAAGTAATAAAAGCCTAGTCACTAAAACCTGTCCTCATATTTTAACCCTTTTAGCCCCAGTATCATTCTGGTGAATCTGCAACACACCCCCTCCAGGGGCAATCCTGAGGTGTGGTACCCGTAAATGAACATTTGAGATCGGGTCTGACTGACTGAAGGGGGAAGTCAATGTGGTTGCAGCTCATTCTGCAGCATCATTTCCTGCCAGTTACCACTTCCAATCTTGTGTTTCCAATAAAAAATACTCAAGTTTCTATATTTTGTGAGAATAAATACATCCAAATGAAACAAATAATCACCCAATTTTGACTTGAAATTATTTGAACTCAAGAGAGCTTTAGTCTGTATCTAACCCCGTGCTGTACCTGTCCTGGGAGTGTTTGATGGGGACAGTGTAGAGGGAGCTTTACTCTGTATCTAACTCCGTGCTGTGCCTGTCCTAGGGGGGTGTTTGGTGTGTAGAGAAAGTTTCCCTATCTCTTTCCCCCTCTCTCAAGGTGTCGTCATTTTAATGTTGGAAAAATGGCTGCTAATTTGTGCACAAGCTCTTACAAACAGCAGTGCGGTAATGACCGGAGAATCTATGGATTCAGGGATAATTATTGGCCAGGACACAGGGGACAGCTCCCCTGCTTTACTTCAAGATAGCAGCCATGGGATCTTTTACATTGTCTGATAGGGAAGACAAAGCCTCAGTTTCATGTCTCACCAGAAAGACAGCACCTCTGACAGTGCAGCACTCCCCCATGGCTGCAGTGGTGTGTCAGTTTGCATTTGTGCCCAAATCTCCGGAGTGCAGCTCGAACCCATGATCCTCTGAATGAGGAGCAAGAGAGCCACCCACTGAAGTACAGCTGGTACCTGTCCGAGCCAGAACAGGTAGAAATGCACATTGAAGTGGTGTTCATGCATCATGAAAACTCTACAATATTACTTGCATCAATTAAAAACTTTAACATGGCATAACATCCCAAACACTTCACAGGAGAGTCACTGGATACAAAATAGGCACTGAGCCACATAGAGATATTTGCACAGGTGACCAAAAGCTTGGCTAAAGAGGTTGGTTTTAAGGAGAGCTGTGGGGGGGGAGAGAGAGAGAGAGAGAGAGAGAGAGAGAGAGAGAGGAGGTGGGATGGAGAAGAGAGATGCACAGGTTCAGGAAAGGAATTTCAGGGCAGCTGAAGGGACCAATGGTGGATGAGGTCAGAACTAGATGAGCGCAGAGATCTTGGGGGAGGGAGCTGTGGGGCTGAAGGGGGCAACGGAGATAGGGGCGAAAGCATGGAAGACTATGAAAAAGGTGAATTTGAAATAAAAGGCGGTGCCAGACCAGAAGTAATGTAGGTCAGTGAGCACAGGGGTGATGGGCGAAGGGACTTTAATGTGAGTTAGGACTCGGGCAGCAACGTGTTGGGTGAGTTGAAGTTTACAAGAGGAGGTCAGGAGAGTGTTGGAATATTTGACAGTCACAAAGAGCTGGTAACAAATGCAATTAGACATTGCCCTGAGAATTAATGTACTAGGGAGGAGGTGTTAGGGGTTCAGTGATCCCTGGTTACTCTCATTTCTCTTGGTCCATTTTAACTTGTTCCCACTCACATCACCGAGGCCCAGTCCAGCAGCTCAGCCCCCTTTCTCCGCAGCTCATAATCGTCTCTCCAGAAACAGCGCTTGTTTTGAGGGTTGGATATTTGTGAGAGATGCTGGGATAGATTCCACAAGCCCTGGACTCTCCCCGAGGTATGCTGACAGGGCCAAGTTATTATGACGGCTGGGGGGCAATGGGTGGGGGTTGGGGGGCAGTGGGTGAGGACTGGGGGGCAGTGGGTGGGGGCAATGGGTGGGGGCTGGGGGCAATGGGTGGGGGCAGTGGGTGAGGGCTGGGGGCAGTGGGTGGGGGCTGGGGGCAGTGGGTGGGGGCTGGGGGCAGTGGGTGGGGGCAGTGGGTGAGGGCTGGGGGCTGGGAGCAGTGGGTGGGGGCAGTGGGTGAGGGCTGGGGGCAGTGGGTGAGGGCTGGGGGCAGTGGGTGAGGGCTGGGGGCAGTAGGTGGGGGCTGGGGGCAGTAGGTGGGGGCTGGGGGCAGTGGGTGAGGGCAGTGGGTGAGGGCTGGGGGCAATGGGTGAGGGCTGGGGGCAGTAGGTGGGGGCTGGGGGCAATCGGTGGGGGCAGTGGGTGAGGGCTGGGGGCAGTAGGTGGGGGCTGGGGGCAGTAGGTGGGGGCTGGGGGCAATGGTTGAGGGCTGGGGGCAATGGGTGAGGGCTGGGGGCAATGGGTGGGGGCAGTAGGTGGGGGCCGGGGGCAATGGGTGAGGGCTGGGGGCAATGGGTGGGGGCAGTAGGTGGGGGCTGGGGGCAGTAGGTGGGGGCTGGGGGCAGTAGGTGGGGGCTGGGGGCAATGGGTGAGGGCTGGGGGCAATGGGTGGGGGCAGTAGGTGGGGGCTGGGGGCAATGGGTGGGGGCTGGGGGCAGTAGGTGAGGGCTGGGGGCAATGGGTGAGGGCTGGGGGCAATGGGTGAGGGCTGGGGGCAATGGGTGAGGGCTGGGGGCAATGGGTGAGGGCTGGGGGCAATGGGTGGGGGCTGGGGGGTGTGAAGGGTAAACAAACTTAAACTAATTAGCAACAAAGTAGCCGGAAACTGACACACTGTTGGGAGAACGGGGCCAGGAGGCCGGATCTGGGTTTTATTTACCTGTGGGTGGATCCTGATGGGTCTTTATCCGCCCCTCGGCCGGCCCTGCTCTCGGTCTCCGTCCGGGGCCCACCTCCCCCCGCCCCGGCCAAACCTTCTGCCCCTTTCCTAGTTCAGGGCCGCCGTCCCGTTCAAAACCAACCGCAGAGACAGAGCCCGTTCTTAAAGGGATCGGACACGCCGAGCCTTAAAGGGGTCAGTCAGAAGACGCTGGCCCCGCTGCCGAATTTTATTCCACTGTTGGTTGTGAAAGCAGGAAAGCTTATGGGGATTGGCTGAATACGGTCACCTGACTTCCAGCCTCCTCTAATGAAAACCCCTCAGTCTGTCCAATAAAACTAAACCACGTGAAGAGATATGTTTGAAAATATTTACAATGATTGTTATGAGCTGTTTACACAGCAATAATTCAGCTGAAATCGTGAGTGGATTGGGTTCAGTATTCAGCCAATATAAACCTCACATAGTAGCAGACAGGAGAGAATTGTTACTCGCTGTTCACTTTGCACCACCACCACTCTGATTCCCCCATTGCGAGTCCAACATCCAGTATTGGATGAGCAGATATTTCCTCCAAGTATTGGGAAGACCAAAGCCGTTTTCTCCACAAATTCCATTCCCTAGACACCGGCTCCATCCCTCTCCCTAGTCGAACCAGACTGTAAACAGCCTTGGTGGCATATTTGTTGCTGAAATGAGCTACTCACCACATCTGCCCCATAACCAGCTCCCTATTATTTCCATTGCCTGACTCCATTCTTGTCTCAGCTCATCTACTGCCAAAATCCTCATCCATGCCTTTGTTAGCTCCCAGACTTGACTATTCCAATGCTTTTCTGACCAACCTCTCATCTACCACTCTCCATTAGCTTGACTCATCCAAAACCTTGTTACCCATATCCTAACTCACCCTAAATCCTACTCACTCATCACCCCTGTGCTCTCTGACCTACATTGGCTCCCAGTCTGGCAACATCTTGATTTTAAAATTTTCATCCTCATTTTCAAATCCCACCACAGCTTCTCCTTATTTCTAACCTCCTGCCATCTCTTTGAAATCTACCCATCTCTAATTCCAGCCCCTTGAGCATCCCAGATTTCAAACATTACACTATTGGTGGCCCTGCCTTCAGCTGACTGGGCCCCAAGCTCTGGAAATTCCCTCCCTAAACATCTCCCTATCATCAGTCAAGCTGCTCCTAAAACCTACTGCTTTGACCAAGCTTTTTGTCACCTGTCTTAATGTCCCAGGTGGCTTGGTGTCAGATTTTAATGAACAAAGCTCCTGCGAAGCATCTTGGGAAGTTTTAATACTTTGAAGGTGCAATATAAATGTAAACTATTGTGATCAGTGCACTGGCACTATCAAAGTGACAAAGGGGCTGGAGTTTGGAACTGTTGCTGGGCCAGACTCAGTACCACTGACAAAACTTGAGTTGTCAGAATTGAGATACACAATGAGCACAGGAATACATTCCCTCCTCTCCCCAAATGTAGCACAAAGTGTGTTACCTGTGGTACAATAAGCAGCACTCTCACCTCTTTACCAGGAGATTGTGGTTTCAATTCTTACTCCAGAGACTTGAACACAAAATCCTGATAACACACATCTGGTGCAGTTCTGAGGATAAATTGGAGGGCCAGTACTGAGGGACTGCTGCACTGTCAGAGGTGCTGTCTTTCAGATGAGATATCAAACCCTATCCGTCCTGTCAGGTAGATGCAAAAGATTCAAAGTCAATGTGCCAGAGAAAAGCAAGGGAGTTCTCCCCGGTGATATATCCAATATTTATCCCTCAATCAACATCACAAAGAGTAAAAATCTCGTTGGTATATCATTGTCGCATGCCACGTGTTAATTGGCTGCTATGTGAGAGTACACTTGGAAAAAATACTTACTGATTGTGAAACGGTTTCAGGCATCCTGAGGTTCATAAAGGTGCTTTTTTTCTAAAATGGGCTCCTTGGGATCGAAGCAGTTACAGGAAATCAACAGGACCCAGCACTTATCAACCCCAGCATGTTGTGAGGTGAGATGGGGCGTGTTGCCAAGCCCGGGCTACAAGCAGTTGGTAGACTTGAGGAAATCAGGTAAATGTAAAATTGGTCAGGAAAACTACTCTGCAGGAAATTGCAGACTGACACAATTTACCATCTGCCCATTGGCCCGTGCATGAACGAGAGTAAATGAATTATTCAGTCTTGATGCCGGGTCTTAAAAGGGTTAGATTCTGAGGACAGGTAGAGGTGGCAGTAAATGTTTTGCCGGTGATACCCACATCTGAGGCAAACTTGGCTGACATTCCCTGAATACAGAAGTGTTAACATGTTAAAACGATTCGTCACAGTAGGTATGGAGAAATGCGGTGGGAAAATGCGGAACTAAGGGGCGGGGGAGTGGTCATGTCACTGCATTAGTAATCCAGAGACCCGGGGTAATGCTCTGGGGACATAGGTTCAAATCTCACCTTAGCAGCTGGTGAGTTCAGTTAATATATCTGGAATGCAAAGCTAGACTCCGTAATGATGACCATGAATCTATCATGAGTTGTTGTTAAAAACCCATCGGATTCACCAATGCCCTCTAGGGAGGGAAATCTGCCATCCTTACCTGGTCTGGCCTACATGTGACTCCAGATCCACAGTAATGTGGTTGACTCTTAAATGCCCTCTGAAATGGCCGAGCAAGTCACTCAGCTCAAGGGCAATGAGGGATGGGCAACACATGCCAGCCTTGCCACTGACAACCATATCCCATGAAAGAATGAAGGAAAAGAATCCTAAACTGAGCACCTGGTCCTTTAGGAGTGAAATCAGGAGGCACCCACTTCACTCTTAACACCTTCTCCAACCCAGCCACCTGCAGAATCTGGAACTACCTCCCTTAAAATTTTTGGCGAGGGTTTCATTTGCAGTTTTTCAAGACTGAGACAGATTTTAATGGTAAGGATAGAGGGGTATGGAGCTAAGGTACAGATCAGCCATGTTCTGATTGAATGGCGGAGCAGCCTTCCACCTGTTCCTACTGCAGCTCCCCTTTCCCCACATTAAAAACCATTGTACATTTCACTGCTCTGCATACATTGCTGATTATTCCACAACTGCAGTTCTGTGAATTAGCTCCATGTCACTAATTCCATCAGTAGTAAGGGTTGTGCTTTCCTGTTCTAATGTCACATTGTTCAAATGCGTGCTCACACACAGACAGAATGAGAGGCGATTCAGGTGCTATTGGACTTTGTTTTATTATTGCATGAGTGAAACAATTAAAAAAATAAGTGACACTTTCTTCGATAAATGAAAACAACCAAAACAAGGTCACAATATGAGAGTGGAAGGTTTTGATGAAGAGAAAGGTGGAGAATGTGACAGAGATTTCATGAAATAAACACACAGCACAGGTGAAGTCAACCAGGAAGGTGGTGATGGTAGTGGGGGTGGGGGGATGGGGCGGGGTTATCGTCTACAGGGGGCAACACATTACTGAATCTCAGCCCTGAGATAAGACCCTGGGACTGGGTAACTGAACACATCCAGATACGAGCAGCACGATTAAAGCCCGTTAATAATAGGCAAACACTTCCTGTGACACGCCTGTTTATCATTACAGAGGAGGGGGATCTGAATGGCGTTAAAACCTTGGTTACAATGACAGACAGCCCAGGATCACTTTTAAGCTCTCTCCCCAATATTGACATCACCAGACCTGGCCCCACACTGCCCAAAGCTGTTCTGGCCTCTCCCTGCTGAGTGAAGGGGTAGAGCACAGGTTCTGATAGCCTCTCTTTTAACTCCCCCACTCTTGCCCTGCCACTCCTTGTTCCCATCCACCACCCCCTACACTTTCTTTCATCGGTAATATTTCTGTGGGTCTGGAGAACACGGGAGTGCAGGCACACTCCGGAGGGGGGAGCACAGGGGCACTTTATTGCACTTAAGATAACCAAATAACTTAATGATACACTAATAAATTAACAACAGTTAGTAGGTTACCGATACAGGAATGAAAATGAGGAAATAACTGAGAACAGCACATCATGGCCACTCGCTGGGATAGATCAGATTGGTCATCATCTAGAAACCTCAACCAGGTTTTGGTCCAGAGACACAGTATTATCATTAACAGCACACAGCAAATCTGAACACGCAATATATTCTGTATGGGATAAAATTTAGTGCCTTGTCCTTTAAATTTCTTTGTCCGCTCACAATCAATTTCTTCTAGAAACATCTGAAGATTTGTTAGAAATCATCCTATAAATGAGGTGATGGGGATGGTTTATTCGCTGAGCAGAGGCATCTCACTGGCTGGGGTGTTGGAGCCTTGGACGCAGACATCAAGAGACTTTCAAAAAGAGAAAAAAAAGTCAGGTCAAAATCAGCTTCAATTTGTCAATCACTCAATTTCTCTATCCTTAACCCCTTCCTCCTACAGGGGTTTAGTTCCTGAAGGAGCTATCACTGGGGGAAAGTTCCTGAAGGTGCTGACTCTCAATGGGGGACAGTTCCTGAAGGAGCTGACTCTCACTGGGGGACAGTTCCTGAAGGAGCTGACTCTCATCGGGGGACAGCTCCCGAAGGAGCTGACTCTCACTGGGGGACAGCTCCTGAAGGAGCTGACTTTCACTGGGGGAGGGGTGGGGGAGTCCCTGAAGGAGCTGACTCTCACTGGGGGGGCAGTTCCTGAAGAAGCTGACCCTCACTGGGGGACAGCTCCTGAAGGTGCTGACTCTCACTGGGGGACAGCTCCTGAAGGTGCTGACCCTCACTGGGGGACAGTTCCTGAAGGTGCTGACCCCCACTGGGGGACAGTTCCTGAAGGTGCCGACTCTCACTGGGGGACAGTTCCTGAAGGTGCTGACTCTCACTGGGGGACAGTTCCTGAAGGTGCTGACTCTCACTGGGGGACAGTTCCTGAAGGTGCTGACTCTCACTGGGGGACAGTTCCTGAAGGTGCTGACTCTCACTGGGGGACAGTTTCTCAAAGTGCTGTCTCTCACTGTGGGGAGGGGGGCGGGGGGGAGAAGAGATGGAGAGCAGCTTTTCATCAGCATCGTTCATCCTTGTGTTTTATTTGTGGTTGAAGTTTGACCTCATCAAGATACTGCTTCCCCATCTCATCTCTCCTGATCCCCTCATGCCTAATGATTCCTGGAGTATGGAACTTGGCCCTTTAGCCGGGATTTAATCAACACTCACTAGCCTCTTACCAGTGAGAGCATCAGTAAGCTGTGCAAACCCATACAGTGGTGAGAGACAGGGTAGAAAGGGGTTGGGTAGTGTTGGCCATTCATGCCTCACAGACTTCTGTGACTTGGGATGGTAATACTGCAGGTCACTACAGTGTGGTGGGTTGTTGTATTGCCCTGTGCCACACAGTGAAATGCCACATCCTGAATTCTGTTCCCTAGCCATGGACTTCAGCCCTCTCCCTTTGTCACCGTCTCAGGGTGAACCAAAGCCACATCTGGCCTCCTATTTGACTTTCAACTGAGTTTCTGATCCCATCAGTAAGATCACCTACTTCCGTAACATCGCCTGACTTTTCCTTGCCTCAGTTCATCTGCTGCAGAAACCCTCGGCCACGCCTTAGTTACTTGCAGACTCCAGTATTCCAAAGCTCTCCTGGCCAGACTCTCACCTTCCAGCTTCAGCTCATCCGAAACTCTGCTGTCCAAATCCTAACTCGCTCCAAGTCCTGCTCATATATCACTCTCTGTCTTCGCTGGCCTACACTGTCCCTTAGTCCAGCAATGCCTCAATTTTAAAATTCTTATCTGTTTTCACATCCCTCTGTGGCCTCGTCCCTCCCCAGCTCAGTAACTTCCTCCAGCCCCACAATTAAGATGCTCCTTAATAATCACCCATGCTCTTATTTCCATACGTGGTGCGATGTCAGGTGTTGTTTGATACCAGCCTGGACTGTTGTGTTAAGGATTGTGACACTAAGTGTTCACTGTCAACATCCCACTGAAACTGACAGTGATTTCTGGAGTCTGCACATGTGTGGAATAACATGGAAATCCAGAAATTCCTGTCTAGACTCCTCCAGAAGGTGCACCGTAGAGGACCACAGACTGCAAGCCCTAATCAATCATGATTTGCCGAGAACTCCCAGTTTTGTACTGCTAGCCTTGCTGTAAAACCCTTGAATAGAGTTATACCTTGCTTTATGAAGTGTAACTGGGTTGTTTATTATTTTAATACCTTCAGAATTACTGCTAAATACTCTTGCGATATTATATTACATTAAAGATGCTTTACAATTACAAACTTTCTTGTAGGTGCAAGGCAGTCTGAAGGTTAACAGGCTACAAGGTACTTACATCATAAACAGGAAACTGGGGCTAGTCATCAGTAGCTGTCAGTCCCCTCACTGGGCCATTCAATATCATCTGGAGGAAGGACATGGAATAAAGTCATTGTGAGCATCAATATAAACCCCAACGCACACCCAACATTGCCCCTAAACCCCAACACACACCCAACATTGCCCCTAAACCCCAACACACACCCAACACTGCCCCTAAAGCCCAAACCCCACACACCCAGCCTCTGGTGACCAGTTGCTAAGTACAGAATGAACAAATGGATGAGAGATGTGGTAAATGGTTCTGTCTTGATGTAGGGGTGTCACAGCAGTGCGATTATAATGACACTAAGTGGCGGATTATGCCATTTCCGATTCCACTATGTGGGAAACTCTGGCTGTTACAGCTCATTACAGTGAGGGGCTGACAATTCCGGCACTACACTTGTTTGACTTCAAAAGAAATTGGTTGAGCTTCAGGGAAATGGGGCAACTATCTTAATAACTTGAGCCCGCCACACTCACTAATCATCGTGCCTGTACACACTCGGAGGTGGGGAATGTTCCAGAAGTAGTATTCCATAATGACTCTTTAATCTCTGTTAAACAAATTCCAAGTGATCAGGGTATTGGGTCAGTGACTGGTTTTTGGAACAATTTTATTTTGGACACAAAGTTAGATTGTGCAATTTATCTCTTGGGATCTCCTGCCTTCTGGTGGCCTTCATATCCTGCATATACACCACAGGAGCTGCAATCTCCCTCACAAGCCCCCCCCACATAGTCCTAAACTCTTACCATGGCAAGATTCCCGACAATGCCATTTCAAATATAAGTGGGAATTTTTAAAAATCAGATTGCTACAGCATAGGAGAGGCTATTTGTCCCATCATACTGTAGCTGTATCAGCAATAACAGGCATTTTATTGGGACTGGCAGTTTCCTGAGCTCCTTTTTTGGAAAAGACACAGATGAAGGAGGCCACAAAACAGATGTGGGCATCTGAGTGGGGAAGGAAAGGAAGAGAGAGACCTTTGTGCAGGGAAGGGGCTAACCCTGCTGCCCCACAACATGGGTGGGATTGTAGAACAGGACTGGTGGCCCAGGGTATTCAACCCCTGCTTCTGTTTATTCTCTGGTTGCTGATATTAACATATCCCGATGTTCCGATTTTGGAAGCAACAGCAACAAAAGGAGCCCTATTCCAACCCACCAGGCCCAGGAAAGTAAGACATCTGACCTTGGTCGCTGTTTTCAGGCTGCGAGCTAGGGCTGTCCCCTCTCGCCTTGGCCTTGATAATAGTGGGTCCAGTGGGTAGGGAAATGATGCCAAATGCAGTCAAATTCCACCAACTCAACATGGTTCAGGTCAGTGGGTCCCTAAATATCTGGTGCTCTCTGCTTTAATAGGCTGTGCTGGGGGATCGGTGGCTCCCAGGGATCCACCATGGATCTAAGCTCAGGCTCAACGCACCTCATCCAGCTCCTTCTTGGTCTCCTCCTCCATACGTCGAATGTCGTCCATAGTAAGTCCGATCCACTTGTCCATCCAACAGAACAACTGCCGGTGGAAGACTGTGAATAGGCGTTTTTCTTGCTGCACTCAAACAGACACAAAAAGACTCAACAACCAGAAACGCCAACTGGACAAGTTTATGTCTTAATCTCAAGTCGACACATTGCCTCCAAGTTAGACATTAACCCCAGCAGAAGCACACGGCCACAACAGGGCTCAGTCCACACATTGCATATTGCTGCAGTGGTGCTAACAGTTCCAGAGTCTGGGCACTTTCACTGATCCGGTGGAGATAGTTGCTTCATTTTAACTCCAATTTCCTTCCTTCCACCAATAAGACTGGAACCCGATGGCATCTTCTAACTATAAAATCATACAAGCACAGGAGGAGACCATTCAACTTATAGTCTCTGCTGGCTCTTTGTGACGAGCTATCCAATTAGTGCCACAACAACACTTGTATTTATATCACGCCTTTTCCATAGTAAAGTGTCTGAAGGTGCTTCACAGGAACGTTAAAGAGAATTTGACACCAAGCCACATAAGGAGATATTAGGGAAGATGGGCAAAAAGCTTGGTGAAAGAGGTGGATTTTAAGGAGAGTCTTAAAGGAGGAAAGTGAGATGGAGAGACAGAGAGGTGTAGGGAGGGAATTCAGGGCTTGGGGCCCAGGCAGCTGAAGGCACAGCCACCAACAGGGCAGCAATTAAAATCAGGTATGCTCAAGAGGCCAGAATTGGGGGAATGCAGAGATCTCGGAGAGTTGTAAGGCTGGAGGAGATTAGAGAGGGGGAGAGGCAAGGCCATGGAGGGATTTAAAAAGGCTAAGAACTTCAAAATCAAGGCATTGCTTGGCCAGGAGCCAATGTGGGTCAGTGAGCGTAGGATAATGAATTGAACTGGACCTGGTGTGAGTTGGGACTCAAGCAGACTTTTGGATGAACTCATTGTAGTCTGCCTCATTGGCAGTCTACCTCCCATCCCCCCTTTACTTGGCCACTCAGGTGGTGTCACACACAGTCAGAAGATTGTGGGTGCAGCAACACCCCCCCCACCCCACCCACCTCACACTGCCAATACAGGACTGGAGCACATCATCTAGGTTAATACTTTGCTGCACTACCGAAGAGGTGCTGCACTGTCAGAGATGCGTAATACTGCATTCACCTGGGCCTGATTTTACCTTTGGCAGGCGCACTCGATCAGTGGGCCCAGGAGCAGTCAGGAAACGGACAGCAGACCGCGATCGGCCCCTGACCACAATTTCACGCTGGTTGGTCAATTAACTGCCAGCCAGCGTGAAACACGCACTGAAAAGCTCAGCGCTGCCGGGGGTGGGGGCAGGAAGAGGGTGGGCAAGACCTTTCCACAGGCGAGCGCTGCGACAAAGCTTCCTGAAGGCAGACAGCTGCCCCAGGGTGCTGGCGACCTGAAAAAGCTGAAATGAAAGGTTTTAAAAGCTGAAAAAAGTGTCCATGCATCATAATCAATCACCTGAAAGTACAGCTGATAAAAATGCTGCCGGCAGAAATTTATTTTTACTTTATTTCATCCTGCCTATGGATGACATTTGATGAAAAATACAAGGCCAATTCTCCTGTCCGCCAACTGTAAGGTTGGACAAGCAATGAAAAATCGGACACAATTGCACTGTTAATGGGCTTAATTGCCCTCTTAATTGTCGGTGGGCGCACTTCTGACTTTTGTGCGTGCCCACCGAGCGCAATATTGCTCGAGTGCACGATGACATCTGGATGCTCACCGGATTGTTACACTGTGAAATCAGTCACCATCGATGAAACACTTGAGTTGCCTGGAGATATTGTATAACTTCACCTCTTCGCTCTACTTCTCCCCCACAGCTGGTATCAGATCTCCACAGAGCAGGAAGGCAGAGCAAATCTCAGTGCTCTGCCTCCCTGCTCACCCACTCACCTTCTGGATGAAGCTCTCCACTTTGCTCTGAAGGCCCCACCATTTAAACTTCACGGTCACGAGTTTGTAAGCACACATGTGTGGCCAGTCTCTTCTCTTTGCCAGTTCTTTCTGCAACAGAATGGAGAGAGGTGAGCTGCGCAGTGGGACCTGTTACAGGGCAGCTTTTAAAGATTTCAGTCTCTGGATTGGGTTCCACTCGCAAGATGGGGATTTAGCGCCCATCACTAGCAGCTCTGAGAGGGGGTTGGTGAGCCTTCTTAATCCATGGGGCTTCGATATCACTAAGTGCCATCTTAGGGCCACTTGAGAGGGCAGATTTGAGGTGTGGGGAAGCTTTTTGTATTTAACCTGCCCTGGGAGTGTTTGATGGGGACAGTGTAGAGGGAGCTTTATTCTGTATCTAACCCCGTGCTGTACCTGTCCTGGGAGTGTTTGATGGGGATAGCATAGAGGGAGCTTTACTCAGTATCTAACTCTCCTTTATAAATGTTTGAACATGTATAAACTTTGCAAGCCAAAAATAATACTAGTACACGTTTGAGCCGATCACAGACATTTAATAATATGTCGTGATCACATGGTATGTACCTTCCAATTAGGGCCAAGCTTTCCACGACCTGTCTTGATGGATTTGTATACTGCGGGATCTTCCTCTGCTTTGTAATCCTGGAGTGACGAAAGGGAGATGGTTAGGCTGGACGCTGGCTGCATTATTCTAGACTCACACACACCACCTCCAGAATCAAAGAATGATTTGTGCCATGCTCAGTACAAGCATGAGGATATTGGATATTACGGTATGTAATCTCATTCTTTGCGAAAGTGGCCACAGAACCTGTTGAGGTGGCTGCAACTTAGCATGTGACCGTGGACAGTATTCAACTCTGTGACCAACACTGAGTTAAACATGGATCTGAATAAGGGAACTTGACAGCCGCCTGTGAAGTTTAAACATTTCATCATTCAATATGGCACCCGGAGACCAACAGTCTAAAGATCCCATACCCCTCAAACGCTGGTTCATCCTTAAACAATGAAAAATAATTGAGCTCAAGTTGAGGCAGGGATAAGAGTGAATGATACAGTGTCAGTTGACAGTAGCCAATGTGGCCTGGGCCCCACGCAGTCATGTGATTGAAACTAACTTTCAGACACTGCTGTTTAAAATACCCTGAACAGAGCAAATCCAGGGCAGAAACAGCTGAACCATCGTAGCTGAAACTTTGCTAATGCAGCCAAAGTGTTGTACTTGTTCCAGCTTCCACTCCATCTCAGAACCAATCTCCTAGCTATTTGTGTACAAGAGGCTTCACAGCTTCATCAGAAACCTTTGTTTCTAAAAAACACCTTCACTCCAACTACAGTATCAACTTAACCAAGATGACATCAGGCCTGCATCAATGTAGAGACAGTTATAAATTCCATTTTTACAATGACAGTTTTAACTGCATTTCTATCTAATTTTTGTGTGCATGATAGTGTGAGTGAGACAAGTGATTGAGGCAGTGAGTTTTCAATATTTGGGGCAACTGAGAGATAATAAATAACCTTTATTTTTAAAATCACTAAAAAAACCTGCTCTGGAATGTATTTTAAATTAGGAAAATTCACTAAGATTAAGGAAATACACACACCTTACACACAAACATCCCAATTAAAGACTGGAAGGGAAGCCCCACAAATCCTGTCCGGAACATATGATCATCGACGGAGGTCAAGAGCTGCCCATCATGCAGATACTATCTGCTTGGTAGATCTATCTGCTTTCCTCTTCTTTACCCACAGCCCTGTACTTATTACCTTCAAATATTTATCTAATTCCCTTTTCGAAAGTTCCTATTGAACCTGCTCTCAGGCTGCATGTTCCAGATCACAACAACTCGCTGATTAAAAAAGAATCTCATTTTCTGTCTGGTTCTTTTGTGAATACCTTAAATTTGTGTCCTCTGATTACCCAGCCAGCTACTACAAGAAAATATTTACTCTATCAAAGTCATTCATGATCAAATCTCTTAACCTTCTCAGCTCTGAGAACAGTTCCAGCTACTCCAGTCTCAGCATTCAACTGAAGTGGGACTAACTGGGTAGCTCTTTCAAAGAGACAGCTTGAATGGCCTCATGGAACAGGCTCAGGGGCTGAAGGGCCAGCTACTGCTCCTATTCCTTATGTTCTTCTGTAAGTTTCTATGATTGTTTCATGTCTGCCTGAGCGACTTGGAGCTTGGGCAGGAGGAAGAGTACCTGCTTCTAACTGTTCTTTCATGCTGCCATTTCCAGTCTGTGGATTGTGGGTGTCATGCAATTCTCATTCTACAGTCGTTGCAAACCCTTGGAGAGTTCCCTAAGTTGTGCAGCTGACTGGAGTCACTGCGGTATTCCACAGTTCTGTGCAAACCACAGCCAGCTACTACTGTCTAGCCAGCATAAGACCCTCATGCAACACAGTGCAAACAATAAGAGTTTATCAGGTAATATCACACTGCTACCCATAGAGAGCACCAGTGCACAACATGGGCCACTTGGCTCTCATTTGGCAACCACTGACAATCAGAGGGACTGGTCTATCACTGCCATCACCTGGTAGGAAATATACAACAGAGGATTAGGTCTTAAAAAGCAAAATATTGCAGATACTGCAGATTTGAAAGTAAAAAAGAAAATGCTGGAAATGCTGAGCAGGTCAGGCAGCTTCAAAAGAGAAAGAACAGACTTAATATTTCATGTCTAACAGGCTGATATCAGAATGACTTCACAAAATACATAGTGTAGTCCACACTCACCCACAAGAATCTCTTCCTCCATGATACCAGTTGTCCTTCAATAAGTAGGACTCTCCCTTACCTCTGAGTCACAAGGCAGTGGATTCAAGCCACACGTGAACGACTCAAACCAGTAATCCAGGATGATGTATGCACTGCGGTGCCGAGGGAGTGCGGCACTGTCCGAGGGTCAGTACTGAGGGAGTGCGGCACTGTCCGAGGGTCAGTACTGAGGGAGTGCGGCACCGTCCGAGGGTCAGTACTGAGGGAGTGCGGCACCGTCCGAGGGTCAGTACTGAGGGAGTGCGGCACCGTCCGAGGGTCAGTACTGAGGGAGTGCGGCACCGTCCGAGGGTCAGTACTGAGGGAGTGTGGCACCGTCCGAGGGTCAGTACTGAGGGAGTGCGGCACCGTCCGAGGGTCAGTACTGAGGGAGTGCGGCACCGTCCGAGGGTCAGTACTGAGGGAGTGCGGCACCGTCCGAGGGTCAGTACTGAGGGAGTGCGGCACCGTCCGAGGGTCAGTACTGAGGGAGTGCGGCACCGTCCGAGGGTCAGTACTGAGGGAGTGCGGCACTGTCCGAGGGTCAGTACTGAGGGAGTGCGGCACCGTCCGAGGGTCAGTACTGAGGGAGTGCGGCACTGTCCGAGGGTCAGTACTGAGGGAGTGCGGCACTGTCCGAGGGTCAGTACTGATGGAGTGCGGCACTGTCCGAGGGTCAGTACTGAGGGAGTGCGGCACTGTCCGAGGGTCAGTACTGAGGGAGTGCGGCACTGTCCGAGGGTCAGTACTGAGGGAGTGCGGCACTGTCCGAGGGTCAGTACTGAGGGAGTGCGGCACTGTCCGAGGGTCAGTACTGAGGGAGTGCGGCACTGTCCGAGGGTCAGTACTGAGGGAGTGCGGCACTGTCCGAGGGTCAGTACTGAGGGAGTGCGGCACTGTCCGAGGGTCAGTACTGAGGGAGTGCGGCACTGTCCGAGGGTCAGTACTGAGGGAGTGCGGCACTGTCCGAGGGTCAGTACTGAGGGAGTGCGGCACTGTCCGAGGGTCAGTACTGAGGGAGTGCGGCACTGTCCGAGGGTCAGTACTGAGGGAGTGCGGCACTGTCCGAGGGTCAGTACTGAGGGAGTGCGGCACTGTCCGAGGGTCAGTACTGAGGGAGTGCGGCACTGTCCGAGGGTCAGTACTGAGGGAGTGCTGCACTGTCCGAGGGTCAGTACTGAGGGAGTGCTGCACTGTCCGAGGGTCAGTATCAAGTGAGTGGTGCACTGTTGGAGAGCTCTCACTTAGAGAGTGCGGCATTGTCAGTGATACCTTCTTTCTGTTGAGACGTTAAGTGGAGTCTGCATCTGATGTAACAGGTGGGCACTGAAAGATCCCACAGTCACTATTTTAAAGATGAGCAAGGGAGCGCCCCAGGCTGTCCTGGCCAATACTTATCCGTTAATCAGCATCTCTAATTATATGGTCTTTTATCTCATTGCTATTTGTGGTAGCTTTCCATGTTTGGTTTGCACAATAAAACATCTCTGCATTGCTGTCAAACAGATGTCTCAGTGCGGCACCGAGGGAGATACACAAATCTGGAGAGGCTGCATCCAGAACTGAGAGTTGATGGATGGATGTAATGTGCTGGGCCCTCATTCACTGCGGAATAAATACCGTAGTGAAATTCACTTCACCTGGAATTGCTCACTGTAGAGAAGAAAAAATAAACCAGGAAACTGAAGCAAAACTTCTGAAATCCTGGGATTTCAGCTCAGGAACCAAAGCTATAAGGGAAACCCCACAATCCAACTTTCCACTGTTTAGTAAATGTCTCCCTAATTAAGTGAATCGGGATGGTTTAAGCATAAAAGAAAATTGCAACAATTTCAGCCAAAGACTTGCTTATTTCCTTTATCGGTGCTAAGAACACAAACAAAATTTTCCCTGGTGTCTCCTTGTTACTTTACATTGGACAGCTTGCTCCACACTTCAGTTATAACCAACTCACCCGTGAGTGGATCTGGCTCCGGTCGGCAATGTCTATGTGAACAACTTCAACATTTTTCCATGTGTTGGGTTCCAGACTGTGTACCTGCCCGAGGGGAAACACATTTAAACAGGCAAGGTCAAAACGGGGAACAGTACTGGTAGGGACAGGTCTGTCACTGTATAACACTGGGGTACAGTACTGGTAGGGACAATTCTGTCACTGTGCAACACTGGGGTACAGTACTGGCGGGGACAGGTCTGTCACTGTGTAACACTGGGGTACAGTACTGGTAGGGACAATTCTGTCACTGCATAACACTGGGGTGCAGTATTGGTGGAGACAGGTCTGTCATGTATAACACTGGGGTACAGTACTGGTGGGGACAGGTCTGTCACTGTATAATACTGGAGTACAGCACTGGTGGGGACAGATCTATTACTCACATTCTCTACGTTCCCCATGTCAGGCTTGTGCCAAGTTTCGATTTTGATCAGGAAGTCATCCTTCATATACTCGTTCTGGTAGACGAAGTGTAAAAGGGTTTAGGTTTGAAGTACTGTTAACAAATTGTAATTAAAAGTATCACACCACACAGAAAAAATCTGCTTTTCTGAATTTCAGGAGGATGCTGCATCCTGAGGTCCAGTATCACCCCATCCCCCGTCGCTGAAATACAATTTCCTCCTGTGTGTCCAGTTTCAGTCACTAATATCCCAATCAGCCATTTCTTGTGCAAGACGAGACTGCGAAAAGCAATGGGGTATTCAACTGTAGGAGGGTGGGACATATACAGGCTGTCACCCTGCCACCCGCTTTTGCTGTTTGGGTGCTGGTGAGGTTGGGGAGAGTTGCAGTGAGGGGCAGGAAGGTGTGAGGTTGGATCAGCAACTTCCTCCCAGATCAGGGCTCTTCGTTCCTTGTCCACTTCCCTAGCAATGTTTTGGGCACTTTTTAGGCCCAAGGAGGAACTTGGGTCAAATCTCAGTTTCCTTACTGGAGACTATACAAGCGCCTGGTCATTGCATGGTTTTAATCCACCAAAGGACTCAACTGGCAACATAAGCAGTAGGGTTTACGGGATGACTATTTTGATAATCATGATGCAGGTATGTTAGTAGGTGTGGAATATAACAAAACATTTAAACAGCAGGCAGTGCAGGAATCGTCTGGCAGTGAGGCATTCTCAAACAGACCCCCCTAGCCTGCTGCAGCCGACACCCTCCAGTGGGTCTATGTCCCCAGAAATAATCTCTTTCCCATGCAGTCTGCAAATGTCTAGGTGCTTATGATGAAAATGTAATTTTGACTTTTCACTGTCACAGGGAATGGGTGAAGTGAATAGTATAAGGGGAAGCTAGATAATCACAGGGGTAAAATGGAGGGTCATGCTAATAGGTTTAGATGAAGAAAGATGGGAGGAGGCTCAAGTGGAGCTTAAAATGCTAGCATTGAATGGATGGGGGAATGGCTTATTTCTGCAGCATATATCCAATGTAGTCCTATGAAAGTCTAAGTGTAAATTATATTTGGAAAGTTACACTCTTCACCCCTTGTCCATTGTAATCAGCTCCTTTCCTCCTCCAGCCCCTCCGCTGCCATTCCTCCAAACTCTGTCTCCACTCGAAATGATGTTCCAGTGGGCAAGAAGTCCCACCAATAAAACATAACCACTCTCCCCGCCCCACCCTGCGGGTCTAATTACTGTCAGGAACTAATCCTTCCATAGATACTCACCGTAATGACTGGAGTCCGCAGCAAGGAGGGACATAGGAGAGAGAAGAAAAGTGCGTAAAGACATTGCAACACTGGCAAGAATGATACATCAAAGAGTGGCTCATGAACTAGGCAACATTGACAACCCAGTCACCAGCAGGAAGAACTGGAATCACTTCACAATATCATCAGGTATGCAGGGTTGCACTTTTCCGAATGAAACCCACCCTATTAGAATTAATATCTTTAGAAAGTGCTGGAAAAGCTCAGCAGGTCTGGCAACATCTGTGGACAGAGAAACAGAGTTAACGTTTCAAGTCCAACATGACTCTTCTTTGGGTTCTGAAGCATCATATTGGACTCGAAATGTTAACTCTGTTCCTCTCTCCACTGATGTTGCCAGACCTGCAGAGATTTTCCAGCACTTTTTGATTTCAGGTTTCCAGCATCTGGAGCATTTTACTTTTATTTTATAATTAATATATTCTTTGGTGTATTTAAAAAAAAAATTTCAGGATATGGGTGACCTTGGCATGGCTGCACCATTTGCCTATCCCACATTGTGCCAAATGCCAGGAGTCTGGGTGGGCTGGAGCCATGGCAGGGCAAGGAACAGAGTGACATGCAAGGGTGGCAGGATCCCTGCCCTTGTAGGGCATTGGAGAACCAGAGATTTTGTTTTTATTTTGAATGACAACTCAGCAACTTTCAAAAGGTAATTTTATCCAATGCAAATCCAGGAATTACCAAAGTTACTAAATTCAATTTCACAGCTTCCCAGGATAGGATTTGAACTCTCAATTGCTGTATTAGTAGGGAATTAAGCTTTTGGTCAATGTACTTCATTGAAGAGATGAGGGTGCTGCATATAACAGCCTTTAATGCCTTTGAAGTCCACTTCCCTCTCATCCAAGAACCATAGCAGGTTTGATGCGCGGGGTCTCGGCTCACATTCCAACCGAGTGACGGAATGTGGACAAGCTGGAATTTAAACTTTCTCCCTCTCCAACAAAGGTGGAGAGGGGTTGCTACCAAGAGGCAGGGTTAGCCCAGCTTCCCCACACACACCAACCGCAAGGGCCCATTGCAAGGGCAGCAAGGGCCCATTGCAAGGGCAGCAAGGGCCCATTGCAAGGGCAGCAAGGGCCCATTGCAAGGGCAGCAAGGGCCCATTGCAAGGGCAGCAAGGGCCCATTGCAAGGGCAGCAAGGGCCCATTGCAAGGGCAATCAGACAACTCAGTACATTAAAACTACCATGTGCTTGTTCCCCCAGTTGTTTCTTGGGATTGGGGGTTGATACTCTGACAGGCAATGCTATATGAAGGGGTCACGATTCCCCCAGGTGACTACAGATGGAAGGTGAGCGATCAGAATACTCACATGGAGGAGGAAACAATTTTGGGTGCAGCTCACTGGCTTGCCCTCTGCCTCACTCAGCCAGGAACAGTGTGCAGAGAAACAAACAGGCATTCATTCTCCCTCCAGCAATACACAAGAGGGTGATACGCAGCTCGCGCTGACTGAGCAGTGAGGCCAGGGAAACAAGGCTTTGAGCAACAGCAGATAACTGCAATTTGAGGGGGGTTGGAAGGCTGAGGAGACATAAACCCAAATCTCCACTCCATCAATCAATGTCGCTGAAGCACTGCCTGCCATCAATAGGCAAGGCCTTTCATTCAGCAGAACATGTTCTTACTGCATCTCGCATCTCATTACAGGGAGGCGAGATCATAATCTAGGCTGCCACACCAATGCAGTCCCAAGAAAATGCTGCATTGTCAGAGATGCCGTTCTTGGGGATGAGGTGTTAAACCGAGGCCCCATGTCTGCAGGTTCAGGTGGATGATAAAAGATCCCGTGGCAGCACGTGATGAACAGCAGGTTACACGTCCTAGTGCTGCTCGTGATAACAGGCTGTGCACAAAAGGTCAGCTGCATTTGCATACATCATCACTGCATTGTAAAGTAATTCAGTGTGCAGAATTATAAGAAGCTGGGAGAAGGTCTCTTCACATTTTAAAAAAGGTCGGCTTCTCACAAGTTATAATCTAGTTTGCTCTTATCTGCCAATAAACTTAATGAAATATTTACATGGTTCTGAAGTAACACTGTATTATCCCATACAACAGGGATCCAGTATCATTTCACTGTCATGGCAATGTCACATTCCACCAGCACTGGACCAAGGTTGATAAATTAAAGAGGAGCGAGGAACCTGCAGGTCTGGGAGCTTTGTTACCTTTGCTGTATCTGTGGTGGATTATACTTCAGAAAACAGACAGCGAGGGGAGATTAATCTCCAGCGCTTGTCCAGTCACTTAAACAAACATCTCTCATTTAAAAAGAGCAAGCAGCTCAGGTTGTTTGCAGCTGTTTTTTTAAGCGTACTTAAAGGGGCCGTTCTCTCCAGGAAGGTGAATGAGAGGGGGATGAGATGCCAGAGCCAGGGCTGAGCTACTACCTATAGCCAGCAGAATTAAAACTAATAACCGATTTTTAAAAAGTAAAATTTGTTGAGTATGCTGCTATTCAGATGTCAAACCCCATCAGGGCTCTCCCATCCCCCCACCCTCCACTCTGTCTGGACTCTTCCATCCCCCCCCCCACCAGGACTCCTCAATTCCCCATCCCCTCCCCACTCCGCCATGACTCTCCCACCACCTTCACCACCACCACTGCCCCCCCACACCTCTGTCAGGACTCTCCCATCCCCTCCCACTCTGTCAGGACTCTGCCAACCAGCCACCCTCACCCAATGCATTTCACACATGAAGAATGACATTGTGCAGTTTTGATCATAACAGATATTACCCAACAGTACTGGTGGAGGAAGAGAACACTGACATTTACCCAGGAGTGGGATTATTTCAGCCACCATGTGCTAATATCTTATTAGCCAGGCAGTATGTGATTGGATAGCTGAAACCCTCACCCTAGCCTTTCCAACACACTCCTGTCTGTTCTCTGACCCTTCATAAACTTGTTCATTCAATTCTCTGTGGCCCATATGCCAACTCATATCAAGTCCTGTTCACCCATCACCCTCTGTGCTCGTTAATCTATTTTGGCTCCTAGTCCTGTAAGGCCTCAATTTTAAAATTCTCATTCTTGTTTTTCAAATCTCTCCTTGGCCTCACCCCTTCCTAGCTCTGCAACCTCCTCCCCAGCCCCATGATCCTTTTGCACATCCTCAACTTTCATCACTCCACCATTGGCGGCTGTGCCTTCAGTTGCCTGGGCCTTAAGCTCAGGAATTCACTCCCTAAACCTCTCTACCATCTTCTTTAAGCTGCTCCTTAAAAACCTATCTTTTTGACCAAGCTTTTGGTCACCTATCCTAATGTCTCTGAGGCTCCTTGTCATGTTTTATTTGGTAACGCTCCTGTGAAGCACCTTGGGACTTTTTTTAACCCTGTTAAAGGCGATATATAAATGTAAGCTGTTGCTGCAACTGATTCTTATTCGATTGGCTGTGCTTATATCTGGAATGACCAAGAGGTCCACGGCTGTGAAACTGCAGAGGTGAGAGTCAGAACCGCACCTTGTGGGGAATAAAAAACATTTTGCGCTTTTGGGAAAACTGAAAACAACATTATCAGCTTCAAATTCAGATAATCAACAGCAGTGATACCAAGTTAGTTATTTTATGGATATGGGTGTCGCTGGCAATGCCAGCATTTATTTTCCATCCATTGTTGCTCTTGAGGGGGTGATGGTGATCCACCTTCTTGACACTCTGGTATTGAGTGGTTCGCTAGTGCACTTGAGGGAAGTCAAGTCAAATTCTGCTGCTGCATTAGTTTAGTTTGGCTGTTTTTCATACTAAAGGGTAATGAAGGATTTTCTAGATTTTTTTTTACATTGGTTATTATTCTTGCTGATTTGAGCTTCATGTTTCAGTAGGAAAAACAGGAGAGGAGGAACTTTGAATGGATCAAAATTGACTGGGAGGGAAAACAGAAAACCTGTTGAGAAAGGTGATAGGACAGGAGCAGTGTTTACACAGCCACACCTTCCTATTGGAATCCTATCAGCTTGACAGTACACCAACTGTACACTCAACCGAATCAAAATAAGTTAAAAGTCATTAGTAACAGGATTAGTTTATATCAAACCAACTCAATTTGGTTTCCATTTGTAACAATAAGATTTGGAAATCAGTGTTATATTCTATTGCCCTCCCCTCACCACCCACGCCTGGCCCAGCCCAATGCACAGAACCTGACAGCTTTCCACTTACCGGTTCTGCAGTATGGGTATGCATTCCAAGCCTTCTCATGCACGTTCAGAGCTCCCTCAGGAGCCAACATCTGCACAAACCTGGGCACCTTGCTGAAAGAACAACATGGTTACTTGTTTCTCGAGTCTCATCATAAAGACAAGTTTAGGAATGATGTCAGCAATCTTCCTGTTCAATGCGATGAGCACATGGAAAAGATTTCCAGTTAAAGCACCAGAGGTGAAGACCGTGGAGTCACTTCAGAAACAGTTGCAAATGGGGGATGGGGTGGGTGGCGGGGAGGGAACTGGAGGCTCTTTTTGGTTGGACGGGTCAAGGTGAGTTGTGCTTTCTGTAGTGTCTTTTCTTACGATTGTCACCTAACAGTAGTTGCAGAATCCACATGAACATACGAATTCGGAGTAGTAGGCCATTCAGCCCCTCGAACCTGCTCCACCATTCACTAAGATCATAGCTGATCTGATTGTAGCCTCAACACCACATTCCCACCTACACCTGATAACCTTAGATTCTTGACCAACAAGGGAGTCAATCTACCTCTATCTTAAAATTATTCATTGACCCTGCCTCCACCACTCTCTGGGGAGAGTTCCAAAGATTCACAACCCTCAGAAAAAAAAAATTCTCATGTCATTCTTAAATGGGGGCACCCCTTATTTTAGTTCTAGTACCTCCCGCAAGAGGAAATCCTTTCAAAATTCACCCTGTCCAGTCTCTCAGGTCTTGTATGTTTCGATAAGATCACCTCTCATTCTTCTAAACTCCAGTGGGTACAGGCTCAGACTGTCTGGCCTTCCCTCAGAAGATAACTCTGCCACCCCCAATTCCAGGTATCAGTCAAATGAACCTTCTCTGAACTGCTTCTAACACATTTATATCCTTTCTTAAATAAGGAGACCAAAGCTGCACACAGTACTCCTTATGAAGTCTTATCAATGCCCTGTACAACTGTAGCAAAACATCCCTATTTTTATATTCCATTCTTCTTGCAATAAATAACAATATTCCATTTACCTTCCTAATCATTTGCTATGCCTGGATAATAAGTTTTCCTGATTCGCGTACCAGGACACCCAGATCCCTCTGCACTGCAGAATTCTGTAATCACTCTCCATTCTGTTCTTCCTGCCAAAGTGAGCAAGTTCACATTTTCCCACATTCTCCGTCTGCCAAATTTTTGCCCACTCACTTAACCAAGTCCCTTTGCAGACTCCTTATGTTCTTTTCACTATTTACTTTCCTACCTATGCGTCATCAGCAAATTTAGCAACCAAACATTTGATCATGCACAACTTTTAAAGAGTACATTGTGTTCCTGCCCAATTTCTCTGAGTGTTGGGCTGAATGCATCATAAACACAGAGCTGAAACCACATCAGTATTGTGTAGGGTCAGAACTTAATCTCACCTGATTTTCACTCTGGGCCTCATCTGCACCTGAAGTGCTGTAACCTGCAGGGGCTGGAAAGTGGGATTAAAAGGAGCAGCTAGTTTCATTTTTCTCTTTTTTGGCCAGCGCAGACATGATGGGCTGAATAGCCTATTTCTGCACTGTAACTTTTCTATAGTCTTATGGTCACCCTTATCCTCTTCCCAACAAAGCACAACACAGACTGCAGGACCAAAGAAACAAAAGACTTGCATTTATATAGTGGTTTTCATGACCGCTGGACATCTCAAAGTGCTTTACATCTAATGAAGTACTTTCGACATGTAATCACTGCTGTAATACAGGAAACGCAGCAGCCAACATATGCACAGCAAGATCCCAAATGACCAGATAAGCTGTTATGAATGATTTCAATTGAGGGATAAATATTGGCCGGGACACTGAGATAACTCCCCTGCCCTTTATTGAAACAGTGCCATGGGATCTTTAACATCCACCCGAGCAAGCAGATGGGGGCCTTGGTTTCAAGTCTCATCCCTAAAGACGGTACACCCAACAGGGCTGCAGTCCCGCAGGATACACTGGAGTCAAACCCTGGGGGAATGGGAACAGTATAGAATTACCCATTTTTCTCCATGGTACACACTGTCCTGTCTGAATACTGTCTCAGCATCTTAATTCACTTAGGCAGTTACTTCATAGCAACTAGCTACACTTAAAATTCATGTATGAGAATTGGGATGAACATCCTGAGATGCAACAGACTCCACATCAAGACAAGTCCTTTGCTCCCTCACTATTTCTATGCCTATTTCTCCCATGTAGCTTTCTACCTCATTGTCCCCTGCCAGTGCTGCTCTGTAAGCTGTTGCAATTGCATGGTCTGTGATTGGAAATTAATATCTCTAATCCGTGCCCCACTTCCTATGCAGGAGCATATCACTTTCCCAGTGTGACAAGATTGAGTGGGGGTCAAAATGATGCTTTCAGCCCACTGCTCTGGTGTCTTAGGACATTGTCATGAATTTAATTGATATATTTTTCCTTTTGTAACAGAACACTTAGCAACTCTGATTCTAAAGGCTGCTTATGCGAAAACAGGATGTGGTTTGTCAGCTTTAGGGGGAACAAACACATTTAAGGGGGAGCTCGAAGGTATGATGGGAGAAAGGAATAGCAGGAAAGTCTGTGGGGGCAGGGTTTTTAAAAAAATTCATTTATGGGACGTGGGCTTCGCTGGCTGGGCCAGCATTTATTGCCAAACCCTAGGTGCCCTTTAGAAGGTGCTGATGAGCTGCCTTCTTGAACCGCTGCAGTCCATGTGGTGTAGGTACACCTACAGTGCTGTTAGGGAGGGAGTTCCAGGATTTCGTCCCAGCGACAGTGAAGGAACGGTGATATATTTCCAAGTCAGGATGGTGATTGACTTGGAGGGGAACTTCCAGGTGGTGGCGTTCCCATCTATCTGCTGCCCTTGTCCTTCTAGATGGTAGTGGCTGTAGGTTTGGAAGGTGCTGCCGAAGGAGCCTTGCTGAATTCCTCCAGTGCATCGTGTAGATGATAAACACTGCTGCTACTAGGCGTCAGTGGTGGAGGGAGTGAATGTTTGTGGATGTGGTGCCAATCAAGTGGGCTGCTTTGTCCTGGGTGGTGTCAACCTTCTTGAGTGTTGTGGGAGCTGCACTCATCCAGGCAAGTGGGGAGTATTCCATCACACTCCTGACTTGTGCCTTGTAAATGGTGGACAGGCTTTGGGGAAGTCAGGAGGTGAGTTACTCAGTGCAGGATTCTTAGCCTCTGACTTGCTCTTGTAGCCATAGTATTTATACAGCTAGTCCAGTTCAGTTTCTGGTCAATGGTAACCCCAGGATGTTGATAGTGGAGGATTCAGTATTGGGAATGCTATTGAACATCAAGGGGAGATGGTTAGATTCTCTCTTGTTGGAGATGGTCATTGGCTGACACTTGTGTGGCATGAATGTTACTTGCCATTTGTCAGCCCAAGCCCGGTATGGTCCGGGTCTTGCTGCATTTGAACGTGGGCTGCTTCAGTATCTGAGCAGTCGCAAATGGTACTGAACGTTGTACAATCATCAGTGAACATCTCCACTTCTGACCTTATGATGGAAGGAAGGTCATTGATGAAGCAGCCGAAGATGGTTGGGCCTAGGACACTATCCTGAGGAACTCCTGGAGCTGAGATGACTGACCTTCAACAACCTAGCCATCTTACTTTGTGCTAGGAATGACTCCAACCAGTGGAAAGCTTTCCCCTTTCCCCATTGACTCAAGTTTTTCAAGGGCCCCTTGATGCCACACTCTGTCAAATGCAGCCTTGATGTCAAGGTCAATCATGCTCACCTCACTTCAAGAGTTCAACTCTTTTGTCCATGTTTGAACCAAGGTTGTAATGAGGTCAGGAGCTGAGTGGCCCTGCGGAACCCAAACTGGGCATCTGTGCGCAGATTATTGCTAAGCAAGTGACTGACATCTGTGATGCTGGAGATCTCCGGAGGAGGCCAAGATGGATCATCCACTCGGCATTTCTGGCTAAAGATTGTAACAAGTGCTTCAGCCTTATCTTTTGCACTGATATGGTGGGGGTGGGGAGATGAAACAGGCTGGGTGGAGGCTGGGGTGGTGGGGGTGGAAAGATTAAACAGCCTGGGTGGAGGCTTATGTGGTGGGGGCGGGGAGATGAAACAGGCTGGGTGGAGGCTCGTGTGGTGGGGGTGGGGAGATGAAGCAGGCTGGGTGGAGGCTAGGGTGGTGGGGGTGGGGAAACAGGCTGGGTGGAGGCTGGGGTAATTGGGGTGGGGAGATGAAACAGGCTGGGTGGAGGCTGGGGTGGTGGGGGTGGGGAGATGATACAGCCTGGGTGGAGGCTGGGGTGGTGGGGGTGGGGAGATGAAGCAAGCTGGGAGGAGGCTCGTGTGGAGCATAAAATGGGGTTTATGGTTCATTGGGATGGATAGTTCTATAAAACTAAGTCCAGAATTTCAACTGTGCTAACATTGTACAGCTCGGTGGGGTGTGAATGGAGCTCTGGATTGCTTCCTGCAGTAAGACTGCCTGAGGCTACTGAAGGCTGGATAACAAATCGTCTGGATGAATTGATAACTATTTCGCACTCTCAGTGTAAAACAGTGTAAAAAAGTGGTTTTCATTTGAAGGTAATGGATTCCTCACATCACTGAATAATCTTGATGACTGAGCTGTGAGGAACTGTAGCTCCCCAAAGGGAGGCTTTGATATTATAAGACCATAAGATGTAGCAGAAGTAGGCCATTTGGCCCATTGAGTCTGCTCCCCCATTTACGGAGATCGTGGTTAATCTGATAATCCTCAACTCCACTTTCCTGCCTTTTCCCCATAACCCTTGATCCCCTTACCGATTAAAAATCAGTCTATCTCAGCCTTGAATATACTTAACAACCCAGCCTCTACAGCCCTCTGCGGTAAAGAATTCTACAGATTGACTACCCTCAGAGAGGAGAAATTCCTCCTCACCTGTTTTAAATGGGCATCCCCTTACTCTGAGATTATGCCCTCTGGTCCTAGACTCTCCCACAAAGGAAACAACCTCTCAGCATCTGCTCTGTCAAGCCCCCTAAGAATCTTATATGTTTCAATAAGGTCATCTCTCATTCTTCTAAACTCCAATGAGTACAGACCCAACCTACTCAACTTCTCCTCATAACAAAATCCCTCCACACCCGGGATCAACCAAGTGAACCTTCTCTTGACAGCCTCCAATGCATCTTTCCTTAGATAAGCGGACCAAAACTATTCACATTATTCTAGGTGTGGTGTAACTAGTGCCTTGTATAGTTTTAGCAAGACTTCCCTATTTTTATACTCCATTCCTTTTGAAATAAACATTCCATTTGCCTTTCCTATTACCTGCTGAACTTGTATGTTAGCTTTTTGCATGAGGACCCCCATCATCAGCTGCAGATTTCTGCGGCCTTTCTCTATTTAAATAATATTCAGCTCCTCTATTCTTCCTGCCAAAGTGCATAGCCTCACATTTTCCCACATTATATTCCATCTGCCAAGTTTTTGCCCAATCACTTAACCTATATCCCTCTGTAGACTCTGTCATCCTTTTTTTAAATTATTCATTCATGCGATGTGGGTGTCGCTGCCTAAGCCAGCATTTATTACTCATTTCTAGTTGCCCTAGTCCAGAGGGCATATAAGAGTTGTTGTAGGCCAGACCAGGTAAGGACAGCAGATTTTTAATTCCACATTTTTAGTGAATTCAAATTCCACATCTGCTGTGGCAGGATTCGAACCTGGGTCTCTGGATTACTAGTCCAGTGACAATACCACTACGCCATCACCTCCTCACCACTTGGCTTCCCACTTACTTGTGTCATCTGCAAACTTGATGATAATACATTCACTTCCCTCATTAATACATATTGTAAATAATTGTGGCCCAGTACTGATCCCCTGTGGCAAGCCACTGGTTACTGGTTGCCATCCTGAAAATGCCCCCTTATCCCAAATTTCTGTCTTCTATTAGTTAACCAGTCCTCCATACATGTATATACTACCCCTAACAACATGGGCTCTTATCTCATTAAGTAACCTTATGTCCATATCTTATCGAATTCCTTTTGGAAATCGAAATATGTTACATCTACTGGGTCTCCTTTATCTATCCTGCTTGTTACCTCCTCAAACAATAAATTTGTCAGGCATGATATCCCCTTCATGAAGCCATGCTGACTCTGCTTGATTATATTATGTATTTCTGAATGCTCTGCTATTACATCCTTTATAATATACTAACATTTTCCCAATGATAGGTGTTAAGCTAACTGGCCTATAGTTGCCTGTTTTTTGTCCCCCTCCCTTTTTGAATAAGGTTGTTACATCAGCAGTTTTCCAATCCTCTGGGATTTTTCCAGAATCTAGATTCTTGGAAGATTACTAGCAGTGCATACACTCTCTCTGTAGCTACTTCCTTTAATATCCTAGGATGCAACCCATCAGGTCCAGGGGACTTATCGGCCTTTAGCCCCATTAGTTTTCCTAGGACTTTTTCTCTGCTGATAGTTATTGTATTTATTTCCTCGCCCCTTTTGCCTCTTGATTATTTAGTATTTTGGGAAGGCTATTAGTGTCTTTACCGTGAAGACTGATGCAAAGTGTTTATTCAACTTCTCTGCCATTTCTTGGTTCCCCATTATTTCCCCAGCCTTATTCTTTAAGCGGCCTATGTTCACTTTGACCGGTCTCTTCCTTTTTATATATTTAAAGAAGCTCTTACTGTCCTGAGTAACATGTAAAGTGAGTCATGCAATAGCGATTATAAAATAAATGTTTCCAAAAATAAAAGTACTAATCAATGGAAACTGAAACTTGCTTAGGGATCATTGCTTTAGGGTGAAGCTACTTGATGATGAAACTGCCTCTGGTTCCTGAGTCATCCTGTATTGTGCACTAGCCCCAGGTTAACAGGGAATTTCTTGCTCCATCGCCAAACCTCCTTAGGTATCAGAGTTATACAAATCGGACATTAATAAATCTAATGGGGAACTCAGGTGAAATTTTACCCAGAGAGTGGGGAGATTGTGGAACTCATTATCACAGGAAGTGGTTGAGGTGAATAGTATAGATACATTTAGGGGGAAGCTGGATAAACACGAGGGAAAAAGGAATAGAATGATATGCTGAAAGGGTGAGATGAGGTAGGTGAGAGGTGCCTTCTGTGTAGCATAAACACCAGCACAGGCCGGTTGGGCTGAATGGGATGTTTCTGTGTCTATAAATTCAATGTTATTAAATGCACATCAGAAACTACTGATTTCCCCTCCCAGGGGGGCCAAGGCCAGTAACATGGTGGATGGGAGATTAGCAGGTAGCAAATGCTATCAGCAGGTAACAAATGCACAGTGAGGTAATTGGCAGGTAGCAAAATTGCTGATAGAAACCATTAAGCCAGGGTGATTAAATCATCTTAAGCATCAGCTCTGCACAATAACTCACCTCTCGCACTCAGGCTTAGTAATTTACTCCAGAGGGAACTGATGCTAAAATACCACCAACGGCCCTCACCCATATCCAGTCTCAGGGCCGGAATCAGACAGTGATATTATCCAGACTGCACATGTAAGCTTTTATTTCTTTACACTTCCACCTAATCCCTACTCCCCTCCCCACAGAAAATGCCTGCATTCCAATGAGCTGTACCAGCTTCAGCTGCAGCACAGACTCACCAAATTGATACCTGGGACTCTGAAGGGTTAGATTATGAGGCTAGGATACATAAACTTGGTTTGTATTCACAAATTTAGGAAATTAACAAGTAATCTAATTGAGATGTTGATGATTCAGGATTCAATGGGATAGACAGAGAGAAACTACTTCCTCCGGTGGAGGCAATGGAATCCAGACCAAGGGGGCTGAACCTTAAAACTAGAGCCAGGCTGTTCAGGAGTGTGTCAGGAAGCATTTCTTTACACAAAGGGGAGTCGGAATCTGGAACTCTCTCCCCACAAAAAAGCTGTGGATACTGCAACAGCAGGGGAGTGAGTTAGAATTTTAAAGACTGAGATTAGATAGATAGATCAGATAGATTTTTGTTGGCTAAGGGTATCAAGGGATATGTAGTGAAGGTATGGAGTTGAGGTATGGGTCAGCCATGGTCTAACTGAATGGTGGAACTGGCTGAAGGGGCTGAATGGCCTCCTCCTGGTCCTGTGTTCTTTTTGAGTTTCACAAACTGTTGCTAGCCAATGTTGGACTTTTGAAAGAGGGTTAGTCGCAGATCATCCTAGCCCTGGGCTTTCTGACTATCGAGCTGCTCACCTTCCCTTCCTCTTACAACAATAAAAACATAAGAACTAGAAGCTGGAGTCAGCTATTTGGCTCCTCGAGCCTGCTCCGCTGTTCAATATGATCATGGCTGATCTGGTTGTGGTCTTAAAACCACTTTCCTGCCTGCCCCCCCATAACCCTTAACTCCCTTGTCGATCAAAAATCTGCAAGTTTTTAAAACCTAGAGCTTGGTGTGATTTAAATCATTACTTCACATCATCTCTCTAACTTCTCCCCTTTGGCACTGTTCTGTTATAGTTTCACCTCCATCGAAGTTTCTGACAAGGTTTAGTATATTTGATGCTTTAGCAGCTAACCACAGAGGTTGCTCAGAGAGATCAACTGTAAGTCTGCTCTAACCACTGCCTCAGAGATTGGGCCATTTTGCTTTATTCATGGGCTATGGGCATTACGGATAAACTGAGCATTTACTGCCCATGCCCAAGTGCTAAGCCATTTGCCTAACTACAACTGAGTGTCTTGCTAAGCCATTAAGGCATTGCTCTGGGTCTGGAGTCACATGTAGGCCAGACCAAGTAAGGGTGGCAGATTTCCTTCTCTAAAGGACAGTAGTGAACCAGATGGGTTTTTATGACAATTGACAATAGTTGTCATGGTCACTATTACTGAGATAAGCTTTATATTCCATATTTTAAAACCTCCAATTTCTAGGTTGGATTTAAACATCGCCGAGGCCTCTGGGTGACTGGCCCAAGGCCTCTGGGTGACTGACCCAGTAACATAATGACTATGCTACTGTTGCAGTTCCGGGTTGGTGCTCAGCAGATTCCATCCCCACTTACCGCTGGAGGTGGTAGATCTTGTGTGTGTATTGTCCCTTCTCACCATCTTTCTCGTACGGTTCATTCTTTAACACTTCAACACCTTCTCCCCCACCAGTCTCATTCTTACTTGCCTCTGCCACAGAGTACAATTGTCCCACCTGGTACTGTAGGGGGAAGGGGGATAAGAAAAGTAAGAGTTTAATTACTTTTTGCAGCCTCTTCTGTAGCTTAAAGGTTGCTGGGCGCCCAGCACACACAGAAATAATCCCAGGCTAATAGAATATGCAACATGACTGACATTTTGCATTAGGCTAAACAAAAAAAAAATCTATAATGTCTTTCACTATCTCAGGATGTCTCAATTATTGTAATGTCAGAAATGCAGCAGCCTATTTGCACACTGCAAACAGCAACGTGAGAATGACCAGTGAATCTGTTTGAGATTTAGTTTAAGGAATAAGTATTGGCCAGGACACTGGGAAGAACTCCTCCCTATTCTAACACCACGGATTTTTTTTCTTTTACATCCAGCTGAGGGGGAAGACATTAAATTAAATTAATTAATTAACATTAAATCGGTTTAAAATGTCATCCAAAGATGGCACTTCTGATAGTGCAGCACTCCTGTGCCAGCCTGGGCTGTGTGTCCCAAGTCTCTGAATAAGAGCTTCTGATTGATAGAGACTCTCAAAACAACAGCTGACATTAGTTAGCCAGCAGGAGTTGCTTATTACCTGAAGGATATCAACATTATACAGTCAGCTTCTCCAGAGGCACGGTGAGTAAATACATTTTCACACCAGCTACAACACATCAGGAAGTTCAGCCTCTGAGAAAGCAATGAGTTGGCTTGTATAGAAGGAATAATGTTTTTGGGTGGGGAGGTGAGGTTAATGGCTGGCTGGAATTCGAGTTCTCACATACACTTGTGCATGATAGTGCTTATCGAGTACTGTCCTTCAAATCCATTTTTCTGATTAGTGTAGCTCCAGTTGCAAGCCTGGCTTTATCTTCTAATAACATTAACGTGATCCCTAAACCCCTCCGACTTACTGCAGCTCAGTTTCTAAATAGAACCACTGTCAGAAGTTGCAACCAATTGTATAATTTATATCTCATTGCACAACAGACCAAATTTCACTTGCATTTAAAATTAAGTGTATAGTTAGTCTGCTGGCTGTCCAGTTCTGACCTGCAGGGAGCTGGGACCGTCATTCACAATGGGAATCTGCACATTGCATTGCCCTCGAATTGAGTATTGAATCGGCAAAATTGTTCAGGAAAGTTTCATGATGGGCTGTGAAAATGTGGCCCTGGAGCCATATAAATACTGTGGCTACAAGAGCAGGTCAGAAGCTAGGAATCCTGCGATGAGTAACTCACCTCCTGACTCCCCAAAGTCTGTCCACCATCTATCTACAAGGCACAAGTCAGGAGTGTGATGGAATACTATCCACTTGCCTGGATGAGTGCAGCTCTAAAAATACTCAAGAAGCTTCACACTGTCCAGGACAAAGCAGCCCGCTTGATTGGCAGCACATCCACAAACATTCACTCCTTCCACCACCAATGCACAGTAGCAGCAGTGTGTACCATCTACAAGGTGCACTGCAGCAAACTCACCAAAGCTCCTTAGGCAGCACCTGCCAAACCCATGACCACTACTATCTAGAAGGACAAGGGCAGCAGATCGATGGGAACACCACCACCTGCAAGTTCCCCTCTAAGTTACTCACCATCCTGACTTGGAAACTTATCGCTGTTCCTTCACTGTCGCTGGGTCAAAATCCTGGAATTCACTCCCTAACAGCACAGTGAGTGTATCTACACCACATGGACTGCAGCGGTTCAAGGCGGCAGCTCACTACCACCTTCTCAAGGGCAATTAGGGATGGGCAATATATGCTGGCCCAGCCAGCGAAGCCCACATCCAGTAAAATGCAAAAAAAAAGTAACAGTGCTTTTTGAAGTTAGGGCTGAGCCACGTCAAGATAAAGTTCTCCTAACTCCATCTAAACCTATGCTGAACCTGCACTGGGAGTGTTTTTTTATTCGTTCATGGGATGTGGGCATTGCTGGTTCGGCCATCATTTGTTGCCCATCCCTAATTGCCCTTGTTCAGAAAACACTTAAGAGTCAACCATGTTGCTGTGGGTCCGGAGTCACACGTAGGCCAGACCAGGTAGGGAGGGCAGATTTCCTTCCCTAAAGGACATTAGTGAACCAGATGGGTTTTTACAACAATCGGCAATGGTTTCATGGTCATCATCAGACTTTTAATTCCAGATTTTTATACAATTCAAATTTCACCATCTGCTGTGGTGGAACTCGAAATCGGATCTCTGGAGCATCACTGTGGGTCTCTGGAGAGTTTGATGGGGACAGCGTAGAGGGAGCTTTACTCTATATCTAACCCCGTGCTGTACCTGTCCTGGGAGTGTTTGATGGGGCAGTGTAGAGGGTGCTTTACTCTATATCTAACCCCGTGCTGTACCTGTCCTGATGAGTGTTTGATGGGGACGGTGTAGAGGGAGCTTTACTCTGTTTCTAACTGGAGATGTATCTGTTCCAGGGAGCAGGAATTAATATTGTCATTGGGTGTAATACATATTGCCATGTATATCCCAGAATCCTCAAGCCCCATTACCTTGAAAAGATTGGAACTATCAGGAAGGTCAGACAGTTTTCAGCAGCAGATTGCTGGGAGTAGCTTCTCTGTTTAAACAACAGGCAGCTGATCTCAAGCTGGGATTTGACGTGATCAGAGAGAGAAAGTGCAGATTGTGTACAATATTTCTAAAGCAGAGGCCCCTAAAGCTATCAGAGGACAGCAGGGTTATTCCTGTCTGGTTCCCTGAGTTGGCCTGTTTAATTGCAATCAGTCTGCCTTCTGATGGGTGACAGGTACAATGGGACTGATATTAGGATGCTGCATTGTGGACTGATGCTATCCTTGGAGTAAATCCATCATGCTCAGTAAACATGAACTGTTGGCCTGATGTCGTTAGTCTTTTCTTCTCCCTGGTTAGCCCCTTCCTGCCCTCACTGAAAGTACAGTCTTCAGGAGATATGGAGGCACTGCGGAGAGAGAATAAAGCTACACGGGCACAAACTGACCCCATTTCACACCTCAGCAGAGTCTGTGAAAATCTCAACAGTGGGGCCAGCAGGCTATTCAACAACAGAAGGTATCACAGTTTTGACTGACCCTTTCTCACCCAGTGATACTGAAGCTATTAGAGAGAAGGTCCAGCCCCACCAACACCCCTTGGAACCCGAGGAAAACTGTCAGAGCACTATTTCTACCCAAACCGAGAGCAGAGCCTGCCTTCTCAGTCTATGTGGCGGGGCACAACACCAGGCAGTACATTTGAATGCCGAGTGCTTCTTACATTCCACTTTTAAAGGCACACTTATAGAAAAAAAATCAGTCACGTATGCATGTATAGATATTTCACTTTCATGGTCTCAGGAGATTCCTACGTGCTTCACAGCCAATGAAATAGTTTTACTGTAGTCACTGGTGAACAGATAAACATTGCAGCCAATTGGCACTGAGCTCCACAAATAGCAGTAAAGAACCAGATAAGCAGTTTTGGCAATGTTGGTTGATGGATGAATGTGGACTAGGACTCTGGGGAGAACTCCAACGCCCTTCTTCAAAAAAGCACCATGTGATTTTTTATAATATAAAATAAAAACAGAAAATGCTGGAAATACTCAGATCAGGCAGCAACTGTGGAGAGAGAAACAGAGTTAACATATCGAGTTGATAACCCGCTCAGTATTTCCATCATTCGCAGTTTTCGTATGGGATTTCTTTATGCTCTCCTGAACGTGCAGGTGGCACAAGGGTTTAACACACCACCTAAAGGATGGCATCTCACAGTTCAGCACTCCCTCAGTACCCACCCTCTGACAGTGCAGCGCTTCACTCAGTACCGACCCCTAACAGTGCAGAACTCCCTCAGTACTGACCCTCCGACAGTGCAGCGCTCCCTCAGTACTGGTCCTCCAACAGTGCAGCGCTCCCTCAGTACCGACCCTCCGACAGTGCAGTGCTCTCTCTCAGTACTGACCCTCCAACAGAATGGCACTGCCTCAGCACTGATCCCCCGACAGTGCAGCACTCTCTCTGTATTGCCACCATCTGTTTTATAAATAACCCACACTGGCTCTGTTGGCTCACCTTGATAAGCACAAGACCTCTACTTGCTTAGCACATATAACTGGCATCTCACATAATCTGTGAGCAAATCACAATGCCTCCCTAAACTAGACAAACAAGAATCTTTCTCACGGCCCCGCAGCCACTATCTCCACTCTCCATTTCAGTAGCAGTGGAAGTTTGATCCAATAACTCACAAGGAATGCATGCTGCTCTCTCTGTTTGAGACAGCTGGGACTGGTCTGTTTGGTTGTACACACACACAGCTCATAAAGAACTGTATTACCACAACTAGAAAGAAGTGCATCGAACCTGGAGTCATGATATATGCAGGAGCTATTTCAGTCCCAAGAATGAAAGGCTTAACATATGAGGGACATTTGAGGACTCTGGGTCTATACTCGATGGAGTTTAGAAGGATGAGGGGGGGATCTGATTGAAACTTACAGAATACTGAAAGGCCTGGATAGAGTGGACGTGGGGAAGATGTTCCCATTAGTAGGAGAGACTAGGATCCGAGGGCACGGCCTCAGAGTAAAGGGAAGACTTTTTAGAACAGAGACGAGGAGAAACTTCTTTAGCCAGAGAGCACTGAATCTATGGAATTCATTGCCACAGAAGGCTGTGGAGGCCAGGTCATTGAGTGTATTTAAGACCAAGATAGATAGGTTCTTGATTGGTAAGGGGATCAAAGGTTACAGGGAGAAAGCAGGAGAATGGGGTTGAGAAACTTATCAGCCATGATTGAATGGTGGAGCAGACTCGATGGGCTGAATGGCCTAATTCCTGCTCCTATGTCTTATGGTCTTATTTCTTTAAAAGCAACCACTCTGTAATACTATGGTAAATCCTTAGGAGGTAAAAGGAGTGCTATAATTGACAGTGTAAGACCAGGAAAAAGTACAGGTTCCCTCTTCTGAACCCCATCTAATGCCCTAAACTGGAACGTGTGCAGATTGAGTGAGTGCAGAATGCAGCATAGATACGACACCACCCTCATGACTGGCCTGTTGCCTTTGACTGTTTAGGCAAATACACAGAGTGACTCAAGTGCTCACATTCATCCAGTGTTTCAAGTGGAAAGCATTTTCAGGGCAGGAAGAAAAACAATTTGGCCTTTCAGGAGGTGCTAAATATCAGTCATTTCACATCCATGCTGGGGCTAAGCTCAACACCACAGGATGGATGTAGAGGCTTTGGAGAGGGCACGGGACAGATTGTATTTCTTCATATCCAGCAGCTTTCCGGTCAAAAATGAAGAGACTTGAAAGATTGGGTCCTTTTGTTAGAAGAATGTGGATCATGGTGCAATATGACAGAAGTGTTTGGAATTATGGATGGGGCAGGTAGATAGAAGCATTCTGTGTCCACTAGTTGAGGGGTGAAGATCAAGGGGGTATACATAAGATTAAACATCAAGGTAAGTGATCATGAGCTTGATCATCCAGGAAGGTTTTCAGAAATGACTTACAGGAGGAGAAAGGTTTAAGGAGAGTATCCCAGAGTTTAGAACCTAGGTAGCTGAAAGCATGGCCATCAATGGCGGAGAGATTAAAACCAGGGAGGTGCTCAAAGGAAACCTGGACTGTGTCTCCGACAGGAAACATGGACTGTGTCTGTGAATATAGTAAACTCCTCGATGCACTGTGTTTGGTGACTGGCAGTACTTTTTACAGAGGATTTACCGTGCCCCCACTGCCTCCATCCCCTTCACTATGAGGTTTTGGGCACCACATTCGGGTTTAAGTTCTGGGGTTTCATGGGTTAGGCACAGACACATCCTCCCGTATCCGAGGAACAGGCCTCTGAATCTCAGGCCTTGACAGGCCGAGGAAACTCAACACAGGAGTGCAACTAAAACTGTCCTATTCTAGATCAACAATTATCAAAATACAAGAACTGCCATTTCTACAGGATCATTTCACAACCACAGGGTATCTCAAAGCATTTTACAATCAAGGAAGTATTTTGTGACAAGTAATATATTACATAAATGACATAGATGACTATGTGGGGGGTAGAATTAGTAAGTTTGCGGATGACACAAAGATTGGCCGGGTGGTTAACAGTGAGGTTGAGTGTCTTGGGCCACAGGAAGATATAGACGGGATGGTCAAATGGGCAGATAAGTGGCAGATGGAATTTAACCCTGAAAAGTGTGAGGTGATACACTTTGGAAGGAGTAATTTGACAAGGAAGTATTCAATGAACGGCATGATACTAGGAAGTTCTGAGGAACAAAGGGACCTTGGCGTGTGTGTCCATAGATCTCTGAAGGCGTAGGGGCATGTTAGTGGGGTGGTGAAAAAGGCATATGGGACACTTGCCTTTATCAATCGAGGCATAGATTACTAAAGTAGGGAGGTCATGTTGGAGTTGTATAGAACCTTGGTGAGGCCACAGCTGGAGTACAGTGTGCAGTTCTGGTTGCCACATTATTGGAAGGATGTGATTGCACTGGAGGGGGTGCAGAAGAGGTTCACCAGGACATTGCCTGGGATGAAACATTTAAGTTATGAAGAGAGGTTGGATAGACTTGGGTTGTTTTCGTTGGAGCAGAGAAGACTGAGAGGTGACCTGATCGCAGTGTACAAGATTATGAGGGGCATGGACAGGGTGGATAGGGAGCAGCTGTTCCCCTTAGTTGAAGGGTCAGTCACAAGGGGACATAAGTTCAAGGTGAGGGGCAGGAGGTTTAGGAGGAATGTGAGGAAAAACTTTTTTACCCAGAGGGTGGTGACGGTCTGGAATACACTGCTTGGGAAGGTGGTGGAGGCGGGTTGCCTCACATCCTTTAAAAAGTGCCTGGATGAGCACTTGGCACGTCATAACATTCAAGGCTATGGGACAAGTGCTGGTAAATGGGGTTAGGTAGGTGGGTCAGGTGTTTCTCACGTGTTGGTGCAGACTCGATGGGCCGAAGAGCCTCTTCTGCACTGTGTGATTCTGTGTTAATCACTATTACAATATAGGGAAGTGTGTTATACACCAGTCCAGACAGGATTGGACACTGCTGGAGTGAGAGTGAACTCACTCATTATTTCTGCTCGATGAAGTCGACAGTTTTAGTACAGGTGCAATGTCTCAAAACCAATAATGTCAGGACTGAGTCCGTGCTGGATTTCTGACCTTGCTGGTTTTCAGGATGGGCTGGATCGGGCCGGGACAGCTCAGGCGGGGTTAAGGGCTCAAACCACAGGAAAAGACAGGACCATTAAACCAATAACTAGTCAGGGCCCCACCTTGCCAATCAGCAACTAGCCGAACAGGCTGCTAAGTTACTTTACTCATCCAATAATAATTAAAATTCATCCATGGCAGCTTTTAAAAATGTCTGGTTTTTGGACATTGCTGGTTTTGGTTAGCTGGATTTGAGGCACTTTACCTGTAGTGAGTTTCTGTTCATTTCAGAAGTCCTTCCTGATTACAATGTAATGAGTATCGGCTGTGGAAAGATACTGTCCTAACTGTATGTAATAGTTCTGGTACCACCATCTGTGTCCTGGTCAATACCCTCCCCTCAATACCACAATCAGCCCTTTGTGGGATCTTGTACAAATTGGCCAGTACTTAATGATACCTGGGCCTGGATGATCATTCAATGAATATCAAACTAATTGGGATGTCTGAAGCATAACATAAGATGTAATATAGAAGCTAGCACCTCTCACTATTTGAGTGGCTCCAAGCTAACTAACTACCAAAAATTCACAGGGCAATCAGGCTAATTGGATAGCTTTTCCAAAGAGCCAGAACAGCCATGACGAGTCAAATGGCTTCAGTCTGTGCTGTAAGATTCTACGATTCAGTTCCACACCTACCCTCAACCTCAGGAAACACTTCCATGATTTAAATAAAATCTGTGACATTAAATTTCTGTCTAGTGTCTGTCATACTTCTACTTGACTGGCTCAAATATTTCATGAAAAACACACAATGCCAATAACCTCGATATTATTGTACAGGTAGGAAAGAGGGTTGAAATCTCCCACTGCAGAATGACTGAACATGCTCAGAATGGTTGGGATTTGAGTGAAGCAAAACGAGCTACTAACTGAGCAAAGCTGTCACAGGCTGCTCTCAAAATGGTTTAGTGAGACCGGTGCTGTACTCACTTTTACAATTTTACTACATTGCAAAGTTTTGACATATTATACAGCAGACTCTCTGTAATTTCAGGCTGGTGACACACAGTGAGTGAAAGATAATCAGAGCTCTAATCCTAAATACCATGCATGGAAGCTCAAAGGGACGGACTTAATAATATTATACAACTCAGAGACTGGAGCATTACATGAGTTATATCAAGGTAAAAGGTTACCAACAGGGAAAATAACCGTCTCCAGCAGCCCCTGGATTAAAAATATCAAGTTTTTGTTCAAAAAAGTGTTTTTTATTTCAATAATACACACCTCAAGATTCCCTTCCAGATAAATATATTTATCCTAATGATAATGGATTTGGAGGTTCAGAACAGAACAGAAAGTGAATGGGGAACTAGTTGTACCAATCTCTGGATAGGCCCCATCTGGAGTAACTGAGAGAATGGACTGGAGTTCTTACAGCAAGTGTGGTGGGAGGAAGTGTACTCAAGTTGGCTGAATATGTCTGTGGCTTCATAGTCAATATTGGTCAATAGCCTAACCCCAGAAATGGAGACAGAAAGGGCAGATAAAGAGAAGTCAAGGAAGAAAAGGGAACATGGGAGTGGGCTATTCGGCCCATCAAGCCTGCTCCCCCATTCAAACAGATCATGGCTGATCACCATCCCATATCCCTTGATGTCATGAGTATCCAGAAATCTATTGATTCCTGTCTTGAATGTGCTCAATGATTTCACTTCCACAGCCCTCTGGGGTGGAGAATTCCAAAGATTCACCACCCTCTGAGTGAAGAAATTCCTCATCTCGGTCTTAAATGGCCTGCCCCTAATTCTAGTTCTAGATCTGCCAGCCAGAGGAAACATCCAATCCACATCTACCCTGTCACACCCTGTAAGAATTTTGTAAGTTTCATTGAGATCACCTCTCATTTTTTGAAATTCTAGAAAATACAGGCCCAATTTCCTCAAACTCTCATAAGACAATACCACTTTCTCAAGAATTAGTTTAGTGAACCACCATTGCACTCCCTCTACACAAGTGTATCCTTCCTTTGATAAGGGGATCAAAACTGCATACAATACTCCAGGTGAGATCTCACCAAGACTCTATACAAGTGAAACAAGACTCCTTTACTCCTGTACTCAAATCCCCTCACGATGAAGATCAATGCACCATCTGCCTTCCCAATTGCTTGCTGTACCTGCATGTTAGCTTTTAGTGACTCACGAACAAGGGCACCCAGGTCCCTTTGGATATCAACATTTCCCAACCTCTCGCCATTTAGGAAGTAGCCTGCAATTCTGTTTTTTCTACCAAAGTGGATAACTTCACACTTATTCCAGAGAGTTGAAGGTGGACATGTGAAGGTGAGAGAAGGGTGGAAATTGGAAGCAAAAAATTATTAAATTTTCCAGTTCTGGGCAAGAGCAGGAAACGGCACCGATCCAGTCTTCAATGCACTGGGGAAAAAAAATGAGGGAGGGGGCCTGACTAGGACTAGAAAAAAGTTTGTTCCACATATTCCACGAAAAGGCAGGCATAGCGAGAATCCAAAGTGGTTTCCATTGCAACACCTTTTATTTGGAGGAAGTGAGTGAAATTAGAGAGGTTGTTCTGATGAAATTTGACCAAAGGTCACAGGCTGAAACGTTAACTGTTTCTCTCTCCACAGATACTGCCAGACCTGCTGGGTATTTCCAGCATTTTCTGATTTTATTTAAGACTTCTGCAGAATTTTGCTTTTATGGAGTAAGTGTGCTCAGTTCTAGGCACTAGCTCTTACGAAGGATATATTAGTCTTGGAGGACATGTAGTGCAGATTTACCAGGGCTAAAAGGGCTCAATTATGAAGACAGGTTGTTTAGGCTAAGCTCGCATTTCTTTGAATATAGAAGATTAAAGGGTGATCTAATCAAAATATTTAAAATGTTCTAAAAGATTTGACAGAGTAGATAAAGAGCTGTTTCCTCTGGTAAGGGACTCCGTAGAGCTTGGCTGTTCAGGAGATTTTCACACAAGGTTGTAGTGGAAATCAGGAACTCTCTACTACAAGAGGTTGGAGGTTAGTGGAGACCCATGGAGCTTTCAAGATTGTCAAGGAGTACGGAACAAAGGGAGGTAAATGAAGTTGAGATACAAATCAGTGCACTGATCGAACGCCAGGCTCAAAGGGCAAAGTGGTTCCCTCTCAAACAGTGACGGAGACATAGTGCATCCCACCAATCCTGCACTCCCTCCTCACTGTTCCACATAATCCTAAAGGTTGGGGTGGGGGGGGCGGTAGATGGAATGAAGAGGTTAGAAGTTCTACCTCAGTTGGGAATGAGTAATTGTGCTGCTTATAACAGGTTGGTTGGGTTGCTTTGGCAGAGATCAATTCAGAGTGGGAGTGAATGGTACGCAGGACGACAGGAGAAACCAAAGCTATTTTCAAAGTGGTTAGGCATTCATTCACGTGCCCGATTAACAATGGGTGTGAGTATAAGGTGATGTATTTAAGAGGAGGAATGAAAACTGGCACTATAAACTAAATCGTGAACTTTAAAGGGGGTGCAGAAACTGAAACACTTTAGGTTCACACACATTAACCTTTGAAAGTGGCTGCTGAAAAGACAAGTTGAACAGGCTGTTAGAAAGCACACCGGATCCTGGGATTTATACAAAGAAGCGGAGCACAAAACCAAGGAAGTCATGCAAAGCATTCTTAAAACACACGTTAGACTTCAGTAAGACCATAGATAAAAACAAAAAAACTGCGGATGCTGGAAATCCAAAACAAAACAAAAACAGAATTACCTGGAAATTCTAATCCGGGGAAGAGGGACTTCAGTTACGTAGAGAGACTGCAGAAGCTGGGCCTGTTTTTCCTTCAAATGGAAAATGTTAAGGGGATACTTAATAGAACTTCAAAATCAAGAGCGATTTTGATAAGATAGCGAGAAACTGCTTCCAGTGGCAGAAAGGTCAGTAACCAGCAGGCACAGTTTTAAAATAATTGGCAAAAGAAGCAGAGGGAGTTACCGTGATTTGAAAGGGTTATGCATGAAGATTCAAAAGCAACTTTCAAAAGGAAATTGGGTATTTGTTGAAAAGAAAACATTTGCACCACTACGGGGAAAAGAGCAGGGAAGTGGCACTAATTGGATAGCTTTCATGGAGCCTGCCCACACGCGACAAGCTGGACAGCTTCCTTCCACGCCGCAACCTTCCCCAAATGTAAACTTCTTAGCCAAATTCCAAATAAGCATTGAAGATGTGTCTGCAGGCAGCAGTGACGAGCAAGATGTGGCGAGTAAATGGATCTTAAATATAGTGATTGCGGTGAGGCAGATTAGCTTCACTAATGGTGAGAAGCCTTACACAGGCAGGATATGGAAGGGGGTGATTAGTAATGGTTTCAAAACTAAAGTTATTGTATTGGCTGCACTCCTCTTTCATGTTGAGATGGAATAAGATGTCCGGTTAGGCAGTGGCGACAAAAGCATTTAGGAAACAAATGGATGGGATAGGAAAATAGTCCAGTGGATGAAATTTCAATGGGCTGAATGGGCTGCCTTCAGCTATAGCTATCCAGTGATGTTAGAAGGCTGGCAAAGGGGTAGGAAGATAAGCCACCTACTCACAATACAAGTTTTACCATTAGCGGTCCCTAGCGAGAGATGCCAACACCTGGTGCTGTAGAATGCTGATAAATTCAGGTTCAAACACATTTCCACCCAATTCCTGCTCTGAACCATGTCAAACTAAGGCAGGAAATATCACTGAAGAGAGATATATATTGCTGAAGCTTTTCATCTTGCACTTATCAGGACAAACACAAGAATGCAAAATTGCAAACAATCACAACAATTTATATTACAGGAGAAAAGGGTGCAGATTGGTTGGTAGAGTTGGCTCCGACAGTGCGGCGTTCCCTCAGCGCTACCCCTTCGACAGCACGGCGCTCCCTCAGCGCTGCTCCTCCGACAGTGCGGCGCTCCCTCAGCGCTGCCCCTCCGACAGTGCAGTGCTCCCTCAGTGCTGCCCCTCCGACAGTGCGGCGCTGCACCAGGATTGTCAGCCTACATTGTGGGCTCTGGTCTGGGGTGAGGCTTGATCCACAACCTCGTGAATCAGAGGTGACAGCACTACCCACTGAACATCAGCCAACACCACAATGAGGCAATAATGCACTATGTCTAATGCGTTCTTAATCACTTATGCACCTACCAGATTTTTAAAGTAATGACTTGATTAAGATTATGCATTAACTGCTAGGTTCCCACTAGCTGGGTTGAGCAAGTGTGCGGACATCTGGACTTTATTCATTTACAGTTGAAAAGATTATCAACCTTCAGTATGTCACAGCATGAATCAGCACCACCGGGAAGGTGAAAATTGGGAAAGGGGATGGAAAAGGAGAGCAAGAGCTTTAGAGAGATTATTATATATCTGCATTATACCCCTGCCCCCACAATTAGAGTGCGTGGGAGTTAGAGTTTATAATACAAAGGGTCGAGGCAACAGTGAACAAATCCAGCTTTGTGCTGGTGCTCACTGCAATCAGCTGAGCAACAAAATATTAAGTTGGTAATTCAAATTGTAATACACGAAGAATAGAATGACAGATCCCTGGGAAAGAATTAAAAGGTAGTAATCTAATCTGATAAACCCAGGATTGGATTACTCCCTTTAATTCTCTTTTGGGTATTTGATTTTTCTAACAGTACACTCACTGATCCCTTTCCTACAGTCACAGCTGAAGTGTTTTTCTGGCAATTTTATCTTTGCTTTCCATCAAATCGTGGGTCTCTATTTCAGGATTGCTTAACAATTAAAAAAACTTACATAAACATTAATAGGTTAGAGGTCCTTAAGATGAGTTGAGGTCAGTTCGAATGCCATGGCATCGTACTGACTAGAGGCTAGCAGTGTTGCTTTTGCCATCATTATAGATGCAGCGCTCATGCCACAGGACTGGGAGCTAGATGTCAGAGCGTGCAGCAAGGTAGAGCCTGTGTTACACTGCACCAGTCATAGATGCTGTATGAGTCACCTGTTTGCATTACTGTAGGAGAATCAACGAATTGTTAGCGTACAGAAGGAGGCCATTCAGCCTGCACTGGCTCTGAATGAGTAATTCACCTAGTGCCATTCTCCTGTCTTTGTCGCGTAACTCTGCACATTCTTCCTTTTCAGTTAACAGTCTAGTTACCTTTTGAATGACTTAATTGAACCTGCGTCCACCACACATTCAGGCAGTGCATTTCAAACTCCAACACTTGCTGCATGAAAAAATTTTTCCTTATATCACTTTTTCTTCTTTTGCCAATTACTTTAAGTCTGTGCCTTCTAGTTCTCAATTCTTTCATGAGTGGGAACAGTTTCTCCCTGGCTACTCTGACCAGACCCCTCATTATTTTGAATGCCTCAATCAAATCTCCTCTCAGCTTTTTCTCCAAGGAAAACAGTCCTAACTTCTCCAATCTATCTTCATAACTGAAGACGCCTGGAATCATTCGTGAATACTATTTGCACCCTCTCTAAAGCCTTCCAAGACTTCCTAAAGTGCAGCACCCAGAACTGGATGCAATACTCTAGCTGAGGCGAACTAGTGACTTATACAAATGGCAACATAACTTCCTTGCTCTTATACTCTATGTCCCTATTAAGAAAGCCCAGGATACTGTTTGCTTTATTAACCGCGCTCTCAACCTGTCCTGGCACACTGAGCAAAAAGGATGAAGTGAAGGATTGAGGAAAGATTGGAGAAGTTTAGAGTTGGTAGAGGTGATGATCAAAGCACCTCATCGAGATATTAAAATTATAACAAGATAAACTGTGAATATTACTTCAAAAATTGAATCAAAGGACATAAATGGAAGTTAGTGACAAGTAAACTTAGAACAGCTATCAGCACCAAAATAACACTCAAAATATCGAGCGATGTTTAGAATATTCACCTCCTGAAGCAAAGGTACTGGGCTTTACAAAATACAACGGGTGTTGATAGGAGAGTCAGAGGATTCGAAGGATGGGTTTAGAAGAAAGAAAAAGTCTTGCATTTCTAGAGGTGTCTTTCATGGCCTCAAGGCTTCCAAAGGCTTTTTACAGTTAATGAAGTAATTCTCAAATGTAGTCTAAATGTAAGGCTAAATGTTCTTTAAATGTCTCATCAGGACAAGAGATGCAACATGACTGCAACCCAAACTGTCAGGAAATCAGTTAACAAGGGAGGCAAAGAACCCATTGTTAAGTGCAGTTAGAAAACAAAGATAAGATTAGGTATCTCGCTGAAACACAGTTCCTCTAGTTTAACATTCCTAAAGGGAGTTCAGGAATGTGCTTCTCTATTTATTACAACTGTTTCTGTATCAAACGAGGTAGCTTGTCAGTGCCACTGATCCACAGGCCCCCGTGCCAGTGGCAACACCAAATGCAAGTGTGCCAGATTTTAACTGACACTTGGCTTTGACTAGTCAGTAAATGGTGAAGCAGCTACATTGTGGAATTGAGCAACATGGGCAATATACTTAGCGTAAACAAAAGCCAGAACAATAACAGTGTGCATTTATATAGCACCATTGATGTAGTAAAACACCACGAGGTGCTTCACAAGAGCATTAATCAGATATAAATTGACACTGAGCCATACAAGTAGACATTAGAAGTTACCAGATACTTGGCCAGGAGGTAGGTTTTAGGAAGGCTCTTAGAGAAAGAAGTGAAGAGGTTTAGGGAGGGAATTCCAGAACTTAGGACCCAAGGCACAGCCGCCAATAATGAAAAGAAATGGGGGCGTGCAAGTGGACAGAATTAGAGGAGGTGATAGATATTGGGGAGGGCTGGAGGAGGTGACAGGGGTGGGGAGGGCAGGTGGAGGTGACAGATATTGGGGAGGGCTGGAGGAGGTGACAGATATTGGGGAGGGCTGGAGGAGGTGACAGATATTGGGGAGGGCTGGAGGAGGTGACAGATATTGGGGAGGGCTGGAGGAGGTGACAGATATTGGGGAGGGCTGGAGGAGGTGACAGATATTGGGGAGGGCTGGAGGAGGTGACAGATATTGGGGAGGGCTGGAGGAGGTGACAGATATTGGGGAGGGCTGGAGGAGGTGACAGATATTGGGGAGGGCTGGAGGAGGTGACAGATATTGGGGAGGGCTGGAGGAGGTGACAGGGGTGGGGAGGGCTGACGGAGGTGACAGGGGTGGGGAGGGCTGACGGAGGTGACAGGGGTGGGGAGGGCTGACGGAGGTGACAGGGGTGGGGAGGGCTGACGGAGGTGACAGGGGTGGGGAGGGCTGACGGAGGTGACAGGGGTGGGGAGGGCTGACGGAGGTGACAGGGGTGGGGAGGGCTGACGGAGGTGACAGGGGTGGGGAGGGCTGACGGAGGTGACAGGGGTGGGGAGGGCTGACGGAGGTGACAGGGGTGGGGAGGGCTGACGGAGGTGACAGGGGTGGGGAGGGCTGACGGAGGTGACAGGGGTGGGGAGGGCTGACGGAGGTGACAGGGGTGGGGAGGGCTGACGGAGGTGACGGGTGGGGAGGGCTGACGGAGGTGACAGGGGTGGGGAGGGCTGACGGAGGTGACAGGGGTGGGGAGGGCTGACGGAGGTGACAGGGGTGGGGAGGGCTGACGGAGGTGACAGATATTGGGGAGGGCTGGAGGAGGTGACAGGGGTGGGGAGGGTTGGAGGAGGTGACAGGGATGGGGAGGGCTGGGGGAGGTGACAGATATTGGGGAGGGCTGGGGGGAGGTGACAGGGGTGGGGAGGGCTGGGGGAGGTGACAGATATTGGGGAGGGCTGGGGGGAGGTGACGGGGTGGGGAGGGCTGGAGGAGGTGACAGGGGTGGGGAGGGCTGGGGGAGGTGACAGGGGTGGGGAGGGCTGGAGGAGGTGACAGATATTGGGGAGGGCTGGGGGGAGGTGACAGCGGTGGGGAGGGCTGGAGGAGGTGACAGCGGTGGGGAGGGCTGGGGGAGGTGACAGATATTGGGGAGGGCTGGGGGGAGGTGACAGATATTGGGGAGGGCTGGGGGGAGGTGACAGATATTGGGGAGGGCTGGGGGGAGGTGACAGATATTGGGGAGGGCTGGGGGGAGGTGACAGATATTGGGGAGGGCTGGGGGGAGGTGACAGATATTGGGGAGGGCTGGGAGGAGGTGACAGATATTGGGGAGGGCTGGGAGGAGGTGACAGATATTGGGGAGGGCTGGGGGAGGTGACAGATATTGGGGAGGGCTGGGGGGAGGTGACAGATATTGGGGAGGGCTGGAGGAGGTGACAGGGGTGGGGAGGGCTGGGGGAGGTGACAGGGGTGGGGAGGGCTGGGGGAGGTGACAGGGATGGGGAGGGCTGGAGGAGGTGACAGGGATGGGGAGGGCTGGGGGAGGTGACAGGGATGGGGAGGGATGGAGGAGGTGACAGGGGTGGGGAGGGCTGGAGGAGGTGACAGGGATGGGGAGGGCTGGGGGAGGTGACAGATATTGGGGAGGGCTGGAGGAGGTGACAGATATTGGGGAGGGCTGGAGGAGATGACAGATATTGGGGAGGGCTGGGGGGAGGTGACAGGGGTGGGGAGGGCTGGAGGAGGTGACAGGGGTGGGGAGGGCTGGAGGAGGTGACAGGGGTGGGGAGGGCAGGTGGAGGTGACAGATATTGGGGAGGGCTGGGGGGAGGTGACAGATATTGGGGAGGGCTGGGGGAGGTGACAGATATTGGGGAGGGCTGGGGGAGGTGACAGATATTGGGGAGGGCTGGGGGGAGGTGACAGCGGTGGGGAGGGCTGGAGGAGGTGACGGGGTGGGGAGGGCTGGAGGAGGTGACAGGGGTGGGGAGGGCTGGAGGAGGTGACAGGGGTGGGGAGGGCTGGGGGAGGTGACAGGGGTGGGGAGGGCTGGAGGAGGTGACAGGGGTGGGGAGGGCTGGAGGAGGTGACAGGGGTGGGGAGGGCTGGAGGAGGTGACAGGGGTGGGGAGGGCTGGAGGAGGTGACAGGGGTGGGGAGGGCTGGAGGAGGTGACAGCGGTGGGGAGGGCTGGAGGAGGTGACAGGGGTGGGGAGGGCTGGGGGAGGTGACAGGGGTGGGGAGGGCTGGGGAGGGCTGGGGGAGGTGACAGGGGTGGGGAGGGCTGGGGGAGGTGACAGGGGTGTGGAGGGCTGGGGGAGGTGACAGGGGTGGGGAGGGCTGGGGGAGGTGACAGGGGTGGGGAGGGCTGGGGGAGGTGACAGATATTGGGGAGGGCTGGGGGAGGTGACAGATATTGGGGAGGGCTGGGGGGAGGTGACAGCGGTGGGGAGGGCTGGAGGAGGTGACAGGGGTGGGGAGGGCTGGGGGAGGTGACAGGGGTGGGGAGGGCTGGGGGAGGTGACAGGGGTGGGGAGGGCTGGGGGAGGTGACAGGGGTGGGGAGGGCTGGGGGAGGTGACAGGGATGGGGAGGGCTGGGGGAGGTGACAGGGATGGGGAGGGCTGGGGGAGGTGACAGGGATGGGGAGGGCTGGGGGAGGTGACAGGGGTGGGGAGGGCTGGAGGAGGTGACAGGGGTGGGGAGGGCTGGAGGAGGTGACAGGGATGGGGAGGGCTGGAGGAGGTGACAGGGATGGGGAGGGCTGGAGGAGGTGACAGGGATGGGGAGGGCTGGAGGAGGTGACAGGGATGGGGAGGGCTGGAGGAGGTGACAGGGGTGGGGAGGGCTGGAGGAGGTGACAGGGGTGGGGAGGGCTGGAGGAGGTGACAGGGATGGGGAGGGCTGGAGGAGGTGACAGGGATGGGGAGGGCTGGAGGAGGTGACAGATATTGGGAAGGGCTGGAGGAGGTGACAGGGGTGGGGAGGGCTGGAGGAGGTGACAGGGATGGGGAGGGCTGGAGGAGGTGACAGGGATGGGGAGGGCTGGAGGAGGTGACAGATATTGGGGAGGGCACCGCCATAGAACATGAAAATGAAAATTTTTAAATGCAGTATTTCTGGACCAGGAGCTAACGTAGGTCATTGAGCACAGTGGGCTATTGGTAAATGAGACTTAATGCGGTGAGTTAGATACAGTGGATAACACCGGAGGTTTGACCAAAGTTACCTTTAATGAAGTCAAGCTTCAGTGAAAGACAAACCTGCAGGAAATGGAATCACTCACCTCGTCCACGGAGATTGGCAGGATTATCCGACTGAAAGAGAAGGAAGATTTAATAAATATTTGGAGCTCAAAAAGGAACACACACACAGGCGCGCGTGCACACACACACAGTCCACATTACTTTTCAAATTTTCACACCCTCCCCCGCCTTGCTAATCAGTCTCAGATTTTTTTTTTAAGAGCAGGAAAAAGCTGTTAGATCAAACGAGCATTCTTTGTATCTTCATGTCCACAACCTCTCCTCATATCCTTAATGCTAACAATTCAAATTCCCTTTCGAAACCACTTCCACAGCCTAACCTGCTAACTTATTTCTCTTACTGCTCCCTCCACCCTTCTCCTGTTGAAGGAGAAAGCCCTATGACTGAGGCGAGGGAAGGAACGCTCTCCATGGCACCTTGCCAAGGTGTTATATCAGGCCATTCAGGCATTATGCTCCATGCCAACATCCATGCTTCACACAAGCCTCCTCTCACACCATCCCCATGTCCTTCCATCCCTCTCTCCCCATGTGCTTATCCAGCTACCCTTTAAATGTATCCATACCATTCACCTCAACCACTCCCTGGGGTAGCAAGTTCCACATTCTCATTCTCTGGGTAAAGAAGCTTCTCCTGAATTCCCGATTAGTGTCAATTGTCTATTTTATATTCATTGAGTTCTGATGAAAGGTCATCGACCTGAAGCATTAAATCTGTTTCTCTCTGCACAGATGCTAGCAGACCTGCTGAGTACTTCCAGCATTTTCTGTTTTTATTTCAGATTTCAATCACCTGCAATATTTTGCTTTCACATTATATGAATGACTTCCAGTTTTAGACTCTCCCACAATTAGAAACATCTTCTCTATGTCTGCCCTATTGAATCTCTTCATAATTTTTCTATCAGGTCACACCCCTCAATCTTCCCTTTTCTCAAGAAAAGAGCTCTGAAGAGGTAAATACCCACTCTCATTTGGGTCACATATCCTCCAAGATGGTGTGTGGAGGGGAATCTCTGCAAACTGCAGCTTGCCCCCAGTACATTGTCCAAATGGCCTAATGAATGGGAGAGCCTGAAGAGATAATGTCAAGTTGACTATTGGACTGCAGGAAGCATCACAGGCCATGCTGATCCAACTCTCACTCACGTCCACATATAGTTTGCCAGCACAGGGTAATGGAACAGCAGTCAGGAACAGGAACTCATCAATTTCCCATTCCCTAAATTCCAGTCACCGGGGACCCACTGACCTGTAATCACTTGTGAAGCACTCGTGTAATCACTCACACACGTGAAGAATATTTACGCTCTAATGTGAGTGTGTCAGACCTTTTCTACTAAAGTTAGAACTTATATTTAAAACACTGTCGCCATATCCTCACCTGGGGCTAGTCAGTGATTTCTATTGGATGACACTAGACTACGACATTTAATACCACTGCAGTATTGGGCGTAAATGTCACCTCTGTCGTGTGGCCGTGTTACTGATGGAAGTTAGTGCCTCCTCAGAGGCATAAGGCACCAGACAACTTCAACAACAGATGAGACAGAGAGGAGACATGACAGAGGAGTGCAGATTCTTCTAAAAATAGTCACAATTGTCTACATTAAACAGAGAACAAGACACCTGCTCCAGTTTGAAGATCAGGTCTGCTAAACTGATCCTCTAACTGCTGCCTTTCAGACAGCGTGATGTATAGTTTTTCCATGGGAGTGGGTGGTAGCCTTGTACCAGTCTGGAGATGCTTCTTGCTACTCCTGGAAAATAGGGAGAAAACTCATCAGCTGGTGACCCTGAGGCAGTCTGCACAGTTAACAGAAAGATATGGCATCACACAGTTGGATGACTGAGGGGCTGGTGGGAGAGGGTCAGTTAATGGGCTGCGAAAAGGTAGATGGATCAGTTGGTGAGTCACAAGGTGAGGTAGAGGTCACAAGACTCCACCCTGACCCCCATGATATATCAGCATAGCAGCAACAGCCAATGTTCTGCAGACCACATGAGTCACTCGATTTGCTGTTCTCAGCTTTGAACACTTCCTGTCACAGCCTCTCCCTAAAGTAAACTACTTTGACAAAGGAGTTCACCATTGTTCATGCATCAACACCCGCTGAAAGGCCCAAATATCTATTTACTAAAAAACACAAATGGGATCCTGCAGCAAGTCTGGGCAGTTTAACATTCTGCTGGCAGCCAGCTGAACAATCACATCAGGAATAGGAGGTGGCTATTCAGTCCTTTCAGCCTGATCTGCCATTCAATGGGATTATGGCTGATCATCTACCTCAACTCCATTTTCACCATGTCCCTTGATTCTCTTGGTATCCAAAGATCTATCAACCTGTCTTGAACATACTCAACTGCTGAGCATCCATGTCTCTCTGGGCTAGAGAACACTAGGTTCATAATCATTCTGGTGAAGAAATTTCTCCATACCTAAATTGTTGACCCCTTATCATGAAACTGAGCCCTAGTTCAAGACTAGACAGGAAAAACAGCCTTTCAGCATCTACCCAAGCAAACCCTCTACACTGTCCCCATCAAACACTCCCAGGACAGGTACAGCATGGGGTTAGGTACAGAGTAAAGCTCCCCCTACACTGTCCCCATCAAACACTCCCAGGACAGGTACAGCATGGGGTTAGGTACAGAGTAAAGCTCCCCCTACACTGTCCCCATCAAACATTCCCAGGACAGGTACAACATGGATGAAAACTCCTTTCATTCTGAGAAAAGCATCGCTAGCTGTACTTGTAACATTTTCACACACCAGTTATTTAAAAGACATTTGAAAGACTGATGGAATGCCAAGTTGAAAAAGATTAAAATTGTTCCCAACACTGTTCACTTGGGGATAATGAGAAGACTCTCAGAGGGACGTAGGTCGAAGCCATTCAGGCCAGCCTGCCTGTGCCAGCTCTGTAAAGCAGCTGTCTGATTTTTCACTGTCCTGCTCATTCTCCTGCAAATTCCTTCTTTTTAAGTAGAGATCTACTTGATTTCCTGGCATTTGCAATACACAGTGAATGGGATTTTGCAGGAGACAGGTTTCAAAAGTAAATAACAGAACCGAGAAAAAGAGACCATGTGATGATCAAAGGTCCAGGGAGGGGACACAAAACTTTGTCATCATTCACGGTTTATCATGTGCAGGAATCTTATGGTGCTATTTCCATAATGCTGTTAAAGACTGATTGACTGAAACTGTCAGGCACTCAGAGACCTGGCCCCACCACATCTGCTCCTTAATCATTAACCACTAAGTTATTTCCAGAGCACATAATGCTTTACCTGAAAACTGCCATCCCATTTTCTAAGCAGATATGACTTCTTTACAAAAAGAAAGTAAGACTGACTCTGTTAGATTTCTATCAAACAATATCATTTGCAAATCTCCAATAACAAGGTCATTTCAAATTTTTCACTTCCTAGCTGCTTTAATGGTATCCATTGTGGAAACGGTGACCCTGCCAAGGTTGCTGAGATTTATGTGGACAGGATTCGGAATGGTGCTGCCATTTGCTGTCAAAGATTACTTAGGAACAGGAGTCGGCCATTCAGACTCTCCAGTCTGTGCTGGCAATCAATTAGATCCAGAATAATTTGTGCCTCAACTCCATTTATTTGCTTTTAAATATTCTTTAATACCCTATTCCAACAAAAAAATCTCAACTTCAGTCTTGAACCTCAGCAACCACAGTATTTTTTTGGGAAGAGGGTGTTGGTTTCAGATTTCCACTCCCCTTTGTGTGAGGAAGTGCTTCCTGACATCACCCTCGAATCCCCTGGTTCTCATTTTAAGGTTTTGTCCCCTTGTTCTAGACACACCCCATCGCTGAGATTCCCAGGGGGGATTATTCAATAATTTGGATGTGGGGGGCAAAAGTAATACTTCCAAGTTTGCTGATGGCACAAAACCCAGTGGGAACGAGAGTTGTGAGGAGAATACAAACAGGCTTCCAGGGGAATTAATAGGCTAAGTGAGTGGGAAAGAACATGGCAGATGGAAAATAATGTGAAAAATGTGAAGTTATCCACTTTGGTAGAAAAACAAAGGAGGGGTATTTCTTAAACGAGGAGAGGTTGGGAAATGTTGATGTCCAAAGGGGCCTGGTTGCCCTTGTTCATGGGTCACTGAAAGCTAGCATGCAGATGCAGAAAGCAATTAGGAAGGCAAATGACAGGATTATACAATTGTATAGGGCCTTGGTGAAACTGCACTTGGAGCAGTGTGTGGAGTTTTGGTCTCCCTACTCAAGGAAGGATATTATTGCCATAGAGGAAGTGCAACGAAGGTTCACCAGACTGATTCCTGGGATGACTGGAACGCCCTATGAGGGCAGAGTGAGGAGACCATTCTCTGGAGCTTTGAAGAATGAGGCGCGATCGCATTGAAACAAAATTCTTAAGAGGGGCTCGACAGGGTAGGTGCAGGATGTTTCCCCTCACAGGAGTGTCTAGTAGATTTCTAAATATTAAACAAGGGATATGGGGAAAGTACAGAAAAATGGCATTGAACAAGATGATCAGACATGGTGGAACAGGCTTGAGGGGGGCCGAATTTTTTTATTATTTGTTCATGGGATGTGGGCTTCGCTGGCTGGGCCAACATTTATTGCCCATCCCTAACTGCCCTTGAGAAGGTAGTGGGAGGTTCAGTGATGGCAATGCCATTGAATGTCAAGGGGTGATGGTTAGATTCTCTCTTGTTGGAGATGGTCATTACCTGGCACTTGTGTGGTGTGAATGTTACTTGCCACTTCTTAGGCCAAGCCTGGATATTGTCCAGGTCTTGCTGCATTTGGACATGAACTGCTTCAGTATCTGAGGAGTCGCGAATGGTGCTGAACATTGTGCAATCATCAGTGAACATCCCCACTTCTGACCTGATGGAGGGAAGGTCATTGATGAAACAGCTGAAGATGTTTGGGCTGAGGACACTACCCTGGGGAATTCCTGCAGTGACTGAATTCCAACAACCATAACCATCTTTCTTTGTGCTAGTATGACTCCAACCAATGGAGAGTTTTCCCCGATTCCCATTGACTCCAGTTTTGCTGGGGCTCCTTGATTCCACACTCGGTCAAATGCTGTCTTGGTGTCAAGGGCAGTCACTCTCACCTCAGCTCTGTGCCTAATGGTTTCTCTGCATCTACCCTATCAATCCTTTACATAAGGGGGTTAAGATGGGAGGAGCTCCTTTCGCTGTTGAACTGTCTTTGCTTCAGGGTAGAGAAAGGAAAAACTCAATCAAGTGAAGAACAGGAATCAGAGAAGCAGTGATACACATAGCAGAAACTAGCAGGGCAGAGGTTAACAGCAAGGTGCTGTGAATCAGGCATGTGGACTTGGGAAGAGGTTAGTCAGCAGAGAGGTGCCGCACATCTCAGTTTCAGGACCAGGGTCGGGCTGGAATGGAAGTTTGGAATAGAATATATCGCTGATCAGGTTTTGGCTGCGATCGATAGTAGCAGTTGGCATCTTGGGCAGCAGAGCCTCATCCAGCATATAGGAAACATTTTTAAAATTTAATTTTGCTTCCAATAAAGGAAAAACGGGGACAGCATACATCAAGAATTTCACACCACAGATTCTGTGCATGACTCAACATCAAAACCTTGGCAGAGATTCAGTCTTCCCTGTCAACGCTTCAACAAGCTGGCACATAAAAACAACCTAGAAGAATTTAACACCAGAGTACAGATCATGCAACAGCTTATTACTGAAGGATTATAATGTAAAATCCATAACTTTCCTTCTTTGTGTGGGTTTAAAGAAAACACGCAAACTATTAACCCACTGACCCCCCTCAACCCCACCCTTGCACCCCTCCCCCGCTAAGAGATCAATATGTGCTGGTGGTATAGTGTATCAGTAACTCACCAACCATTCACAGTACTCATGAGTATTGGGTAAAACAAGGAGAATGCTGCATTAAAAGACCAAAGACTTGCATTTCACAAGCACCTTTCACAATCTCAGTCAGGACCTCCCGAAACACTTTACATCCAATGAGGTACATTTTGAAGTGTCATTGGTTTAATGTAGCAATTTGACAAATGGCAATGTGCTAATCACCAGATCACCTTTGACTTATGTTGACTGAGGGTTAAATATTGGCCAGGACAGCAGCGTGAAGTGCCCTGCTCACCTCTAAAGCAGGGCCCATGGGATCTTTTGTCACCACTTTAGGGGCTGGGTGAATAGGGCCTCTGTTTAAGATCCTCTCAGAAAGAATAGAGGGGTTGGGGGGGGGATAGAGAGGCAAAGATATAAGTTAAAAGAGAAACACAAATCAATACTGAACTGCAATCATCTTATTAAAGCCTTGATGACACTCCTTAAAACAGGCCTCTTTGACCAAACTTTAGGCCAACTGCCTAATACCTCCTAACGTAAAAGCAAAATACTGCGGATGCTGGAAATCTGAAACGCAAACAGAAAATGCTGGAAAAAGTCAGCCGGTCTAACAGCATCAGTGGAAAGACAGGCAGAGATAATGTTTCAAGAAGTCATATGGACTCGAAATGTTATCTCTGTCTCTCTCTCCACAGGTGCTGTTAGACCTGCTGAGTTTTTCCAGCATTTTTTGTTTTCATCTCCTAACATATCTTGGTGTGAAATTTTGTTTGATAATTGCTCCTGTGAAGGACGTTAGGATGTTTTACTACATTGAAGACACTCTCATAAAATGCCGTGAAATAAAATATTTCAAGCAATCTTCAAAAAAATGTGTGACAAGGGTTTTCTCTTTACAGATAGGCAATAATAGTTTGAGGCAATGTGTGCATTCTGAAGGTTTACAAAGAATGCCAGCACAAAGTGAGTGCTCTTTCAAGAATTATGAAATGTTCGGCCATCAGGTTCCTGCGATTGTAATCAGAGTTACAACAGTGGGTGTGTGGCTTACTCTCTCTATATCCACTTGAACAAGTTCAAACATACAGTAGTGCAGTTACAAAACTCATTCCAAAACTGGGTGCCTCCAGAGGTGTAGCTGGACAGTCCCAGAATACAGGACAATTGGGGACAGGCCCGCTGCTGGGGATGGGTCCATCACTGTATAACACTGGGGTAGAGTACTGGTGGGGACAGGTCTGTCACTGTATAACATTGGGGTAGAGTACTGGTGGGGACAGATCTGTCACTGTATAACACTGGGATACAGTACTGATGATAATTTCGGGGCCAGGATACGCTCAGAGGTCTCAATCTCAATCCTTTACCACAAAAACCCAAGTAAGTGTTTGAGGATTATACAAAATCATGTGAATGGCAGATTAGTTTGGGGCTACCAAGTGGTGGTGTTGAGACGTTACAATCTGGTTACCCCAGTAACGTTTTGTTGTGCCTAAAAATACCATGAAATGTCGGGGTATGCTAGCATAGTGGTTTCATTACTGAACTTGTAACCCTGTGGCCTGGACTAATGATCCAAATCCTAGAAAATTTAAATTGACTTTAATAAATAAAACGAAATCAGAAGCTCATTTCAAGAATTCTTAGATTGTCAGGGGCTCACTTAGTTCACTGATTGTTCTTTGGGGATTGAAATCTGCTATCCTTGCCTGGACAGGCCTATACCTGACTCCTGACCCATAGCAATGTTATTGACTCTTAACTGCCCTCTGAATGGACCTAGCAAAGTATTCAGATGCATTCAAGGCAGCTCATCTCCACCTTCTCAAGGGCATTTAGGCTTGGGTCATAAATGGGGTACAGGCAGGGGAATGGGTGGGGGGGGGGTTGCTGTGAGGTCATGAAGGGATTTGAAAATAAGGATAAGAATTTTGAAATTGTGGTATTGATACTCAGAGGTGGAGCCTGAAGCTAATGCCAATGAGCTGGTCACAGCTTCAGCTAAAAACCCTGGAGATCTCTGGTGTCAGGCGCAGTCTTTCAATCCAGCCCACCACATCCAAGATTAAATGACTTTGCTGCTCCATAATCAAATACAGATGCAGTTTTACACCATATCTGACTGTGACTGCTCAGCGAAGGACAGCAAGACCATATTAGGGGATGGGGGTGCTTTAGAATTGATTTCAGCAATCTAGGAAATGCAAAGGCCAAGAAATTTAAACAATAACAGGTCCCAGTCTTTCATATTCCCCAACTGTGAATTCTTTGACAATTACTGTCCTGCACAATTAAGAAACAATGCTCATAGGACAGTTAGTTAAAAGCTGGAACTGCAATGATTGGACAATGCCAATGAACTTCTGTGAGATCGTTGCTACAACATGGACAATAAGCAAATTATTTTACAGTTAGGAGGCCAGGCCAAGTTACTAAGGCAACATCATTCCATCATCTTCACACAGGGACAAATCCTAAATATCTGATGTTACTGGGAAATTATCTTGGATTACATCTGTGTAAATTTTAAACAGCAAAGACTCAGTACCGGAAGAATAATGCTGCCAAATGATTATTTTTACAGATGCAATTATTTTTCAGTTCTTAGGCAAAATCTAAGTGGGACTGAGCAACTTGTATGTTGGTATATATTTGTCATAACTGTGGATCACAGCCCAAATTTCTTATGAGCATATTGAATTTTTATGATTGTGTTCTTTTAAAAAAGACATGCAAGCAAAAGCTGGCTGAGAATGTAAAGTAACCACTTGCTGGAACATTCTATGTAGATTACACTTGACTGACTAGTCCAGAGAGCATGGAATGTCACACCAATAAGGTGTCAAGGCCTACTTCAGACAGAGACACTTGAAAGGGAGAGATGTAATGCAAAAGGCTGAACTGTAATCTCCTGCGATTATGGAGACAATGGAGGCTGATTACCATCCGAGCAGAAACCATCTCCTCCTGAGTTATATCTCAGAATGTAGACGTGATCTGAGTGGAAAGAAGGCAGATTCTGGACAAAAGATGTGTTTGTTTTTTCCCTTCCAGGAATACACAAGAAAAGGTTTAAAAAGCCAGCTGCAACCCTGACGTGTTTGCGCTAGTTCTGGTGTGCTAGTGTCTGCTGTGAAGGTCGTAGCTGAAGAACATCAACTAGGATTCCCTGTAGCTTGCAGGTAAAAAAAGTCTCTCTCTCTTGCTGGAGGCAAATCACAAGTCAGCAAAGCCACATTCAGAAAAGAAACAGATAACTCCTTCAGCTAATCTGCAGAACCAAGTGTCTCCAAGCCAACTGCTCAACTGCCAAAGTCAGCTCTACCAGAATCACCCAACTTCACAGCTGCAATGTTTCACTTCCTACTCCTCACGGACAAGCCAAAGACTTATGTGTATTTTTAAAAAACTTTTACTTTTGGACTCAGCTTCTCATTTCTAATCTGTGTGCACGTACATGTGTTGCGTTTTTATTTTTTTCCCACTATCAGTAACTAATAAACTTTCTCTTTCTTTGACTCAAGAAAGCCTGGTTAAATTGGCTCCTTCTAAAACATAAATATATTTGGACTGGGAAAAGGTATCCATGAGGAAGGAACTGTATAAAATTAACCTTGCTGCAATCAACTGATGGGGTTGAATAAAGAAGGGGAGCCAGTTCATCCCTCCTCAGCTGGGAGCACAACAACTTGTCCAGGATCATAACAACTTGGGGGGAACTTCACCCGGGGCCTGGTCATAATAAATTGGGGCTCGATACCAGAACAGTTCCCACAGGTGAAATCAAAGAATTAGAGTGGGGAAAATAAATTGTTCCTTTGAAACCAATTTTAAAAACTGAAAAAAGGTTTTTTGAGTCTGTATCACTAAAGTGTATAAATGTCTACATTTGATGTCAATGCTTTTCAAGAATTATGGGAAGTTACTTTTGAGGATTTAAAAAGGCTGTCCCTCAAACAGTTAAAGGATTTAATGAGGCACTTGTGATTAGAATTTCACCCGAAAGCCAGACACTCTGAAATTTTAAAAGGGGTGGCCAACAGTCTACAGGTGGGAGTTGAGGACAATGAAACAGTCAGAGTAGCGGGACAGAGATTAAAATTGGAGCAGCAGAAATTAAAATTTCAGGAAAGAGAAAGCGAGAAAGAGGAAAGACAGGAAAGGGAGAGTTTCAGGACAGAGAGGGGAGAAGTAAGTTTAAATGAAAACAGCTCAGGCTGAGGTGCTGGAATCCTCTGAACCTCGAAGATGCCACTGGCTCAGACTTGAGGGCTGAGGCAACCCTGGTTGCTCATTTAATCCCTAAGCTTGATGAAGCAGAGGTGGAAGCCTTCTTTATCTCTTTTGAACAACTGGCACAGCTGTTAAAGTGGCCAGTCCAGCATTGGTCCTTAATACTGCAGAGTAAGCTTTCAGGGAAAGCTCATGAGGTTCACTCACCCCTCCCTGAGGAAAGTGCCACTGAATATGAGGTAGCAAAAAGGACTATTTTAAGTGCATACCAGTTAGTGCTGGAGGCGCACTGTTAGAATTTCTGCACCCTCAGGAAACGGCCTGAGCAGACGTACCTGGAATTTGAAAGGCTTAAGCAACTTGCTTTTGACCAATGGATGCAGGATCTTAAAATAGAAGCTACTTAGGAAAACCTCCATGAAGTAATTCTCCTGGATGAATTTAAAAACTCCATATCCTTCCCAATAAGGACACATCTAGAGCAGCAGAGGGCAGCAGGGGCCAGACAAGTAGCCACACTGGCTGATGATTATGAGCTGATCCACAAGCCCTTGTTCCAGTAGAGGGCCTCCCCAGTCACACTCAACCAACAGGAAAGGATAGAGGTGGGAGAGTGATAGAAAACTGAGCATCCATGGGAGGGAGGGAAATGCTGGAGGCCCCCCTCAAGGCAGAACAGGTGGTGCTGAGATGTAAAGTGAGGCCAAGAAGCCTGTGTGCTTTAACTGAAGGTAGGGTACCTCCAGGCCAGCTGCTGGAGATTACGGGAAAAACCAGTGGGATTTATAGGGGCACATAGCCCCCTTGCAAAGAATGGGAGTCAATCAGAAAACATGGCAGCACAGGCTACGGCTCTGACTGTGGCTGTGAATCCCTGTAGAGGCTCTCCTGAGTGTGCAGATGAGGTTTAAAAAAAATTCCCTGAGAGTTGCAAGGGTTTTGAATCCAAAGGAAGGGTGGCCACATTTCCCCAGGGTGAAGTGAGTAAGCCTGAGGGATACAGGGGCCGGCCAAACTCTACTGCTGGCAAAAGTGCCATGGTGCTGGTAAAGGAGATTGGAGGAGGCTATACGCCCATTCCCCTTAAACCAGGTGCATCTGGTGTGCGACCTTGGGAGTTGCCTCCAGTTTGCCTGTGGACAGGGTTGACCTGCTTAGCAATGACCTGGTGGGATCAAAGGTAATAGCATCCCCAGTGGTCTTAGAGACACCCACTGAATTCAGGGAGACCGAACAGCCGCAGGAGAAACGTGCCTGGCATTTTCCTTGACTGTATAGTAACGTCAGTGGGGGCTGAAGTGGCCTTGCAGACAGAAGACCTTATGGTCTGGTTATCTGAAACCTTTCTCAGGAGTCTAGAAGACCCTAAGGAGGTAATAAATAGATCTTCTTTGGTAGCGGCCCAGCAAGCTGACCCACTGTTAAAAACATTAGCTCAGACTGCACACACTGAAGCTGAGGCAGAAGCAGTCCGTTGGATGCTACTACATTAAGTAAGATGCTGATAAGGAAATGGAGACCCTCTCAGACCTGTAAATGAGGAGTGGACAGTGATCTACCAGGTAGCAGTGAGGTACCATAAACATTAGGGTTAGTTCACAAAATTCCCATGGCTGGGCATGTCAGTATATACAAATCCCAAGCATGCATCAGCCAGCAATTTTACTGACCACAACTCCACAGGGATGTAGTAAGGTTTTCAGGAATGTGGCCCATCTGCCAGGTTGTGGGGAAACCCCAACCTGCAATAAGACCTGCACCTATGATTCCCATGCTGGCTTTTGGGGAACCATTCAGCAAGGACTGTGTAGGGCCCCTGCCCAAAACAAAAGGGGGCTACCGTGTATCCTTACCATTGTGGATATGGCTACTTACTTCCCAGAGGCTGTTCCCCTGAGAACCATATCTGCCGGTGAGGGAATTGACCCAATTCTTTACCAGGTATGGTCTGCCCACTGAGATCCAGTCGGATCAAGGCTCAAATTTCATGTCGAAACTATTCCAGGAAGTCATGGGTAACCTGGGCGTGACCGAGCCGAAGTCTTCAGTGTATCACCTGCAGTCGCAGCGGGTGCTAGAACAGTACCACCAGACCCTAAAAACAATGATCAGGGCACACTGCCACGAATACTCCCATGGCTGGCTTAAAGACCTAGGTTTTCTTCTCTTCACTACCAGGGACTCACCCAATGAGTCCACCAGTTTCACTCCATTTGAATTAGTTTATGGGCACCAAGTGCGAGAGCCTCTGAAACTAATCAAGGAGAGGTTTTTTAGAATAGAAGGACAAAGTCTCCATGTTAGACTATGTAACAGTGTTCTAGGAGCAACTCATGAGAGCCTGTGAGGTCGCCCAAGAACACTTGAAAGCCTCCCAGACAGCTTTGAAAAAACAAGACAAACATGCCAGGGCCTGAACCTTTCAGCCAGGAGACTGTGTGTTAGTGTTCCTACCAATACCAGATTAACTCTTAAAAGCCTGGTTCAGTGGCCCGTACAGAGTAACAAAGAAGCTCGGGGAAGTAAACTATCTAATTGAGACCCCCCGGTCAGGGGAAAAAACAAAGCTGTGTCATGTCAACATGATAAAGCAATATTACAGCTGAGGGGGGACAAGCAGATAACAGTCTGTCCCATTGCCACCGACCTAGAGGGTGAGGGTGGAAGTGGGGGTGAATTGGAGGGAGACATGGGTGAGGCCCACATTGAACCCCCTACTACCCAGCTAACCAGCACAGAGATACTAGCAAACAGACTCGTTATTCATCCACTTAAGCGCAGAACAGCAAGCAGACTTGACGAGGCTGCTCACTGCATTTAAAGGTTTATGCAGAGCCAAGCCAGGCTGCATCACCCTAGCCCCACATGAGGCAACATCCCTATTGTCTTGGCCCAGGTTCGTGAGGGGTTAACTACATGTTGGAGCACCAACTAATAGAGCCTTGCAGCAGTAGCTGGAGCTCCACAGTTGTGCTCATGCCCAAGCCAGACAGCTCCACAAGGTTCTGCACTGACTACCGAAAAGTTAATGCAGTGACCCGAGCCAACTCTTACCCAAGACCCCAGCTGGAAGACTGCATAGATAGGGTAGGTAAAGCAGCCTACATTACAAAGATAGATTTACTCAAGGGGTACTGGCAGGTTCCCTTGACTGCCCACAAGAAGGAAATCTCTACCTTCGTAACTCTGGATGGGTTATACCAGTGCTAGTCCTGCCATTTAGACTCCGAAATGCCCCAGCCACCTTCCAAAGACTGATGCATCAGGTAGTGGGGGGGCTTAGCCAATTGCATAGTGAACCTAGACAACTTCCTAGTGTACAGCAACCCCTGGAGAACTCACTCAGAGCAACTGGAAGCCCTCCTCCAGAAAGTACAGTCAGCTGACCTAGTGGTCAATCTCACAAAGAGCAAGTTCGCTAAGGCTCAGGTGACCTATCTAGGGCACGTAGTGGTTCAAGCTCAAGTACTGTCCAGACCTGCAAAGGTACAAGCAGTAGCCTAGTTCCCCATTCCCACCACAAAACGGGAAATTATGAGGTTCTTGGGGGTGTGTGGGATCTACCGCAAGTTCGTTCCAAACTTCAGCACAGTAGCCGCCTCACTGACAGACCCACTACAGAAAAAAACAAAGGTGGTATGGACTGAGAAATGCCAGACAGCTGTCGAAAAGCTGAATGCCATTCTAATAGGCGAGCCTGTGCTTGCAGCTCCGAACTTTAACCAATCATTTAAAGTAGCCATCAATGTGTATGACATCAGGTAGTGGCTGGGTCCTCCAGGAAGACGAATCTGGGATAGAGGACAATTGGGTATTTCTCCAAAAAAACTAAACAAGGATCAGAAACGATACTCCATGGTAGAGAAGGAAACCCTCTGTTTATTACCGGCTCTCAAAGACCTTGAGGTATATGTCCGAAATGGATATAGAGAGGTCAGTCTATACTGATCACAACCTGTTAACTTTTGTGGAAAAGTTTAAGACACAGAATGCCAGGTTATTCCGTTGTAGTTTGTTTCTCCAACTGTACCACCTAAAGAACACCCACATCGCCGGGAAATCAAATGTGATTGCAGATGCCCTGTCCAGAACTTAGAGACCCCCGGTTAGAACTAAAGAGATAATATTGACCAAGGCTAGGAGAATGGCTGTGTGTGTGTGTGTGTGTGTGTGTGTGTGTGTGTTTGTTGTTTCATAATTTTTTTTCTCCCTTTGAATGAATCTCATTTCATTTGTCGTGTGGGGGAAATATCGTGACACTGGCTCACAGCCTGGATTACTTATGCGCATATTGAACTTTTAAAGGAAGATGTGTATTTTTTTTAAAAAGACACACAAGCAAAAGCTGTTGAGAATATAACCACTTGCTGGAAAATTCCTATGTGGATTACACTTGACTGATTAGTCCAGGGAACATGGAATGTTGCACCTATAAGGTGTCAAAGCCTATTTCAGACAGAGACACTTGAAAGGGAGAGATGCAATGCAAAAGGCTGAACTTTAATCTCCTGCGGTTGCGGAGACAATGGAGACTGATTACCATCTGAGCAGAAACCATTTCCGTTGAGTTATATCTCAGAACGTGGACTGATCTGAGTTGAAAGAAAGCAGATTCTGGGCAAGAGACATGTTTGTTTTTTCCCTTCCAGGAATACACAAGAAAAGGGTTAAAAAGCCAGCTGCAACCCTGATCTGTGTGCACTAGTTCTGGTGTGCTAGTGTGCGCTGTGGAGGTCACAGCTGAAGGGCATCAACTAGTTATCCCCACACCTTGCAGGTAAAAAAAAAGTCTCTCTCTGTTGCTGGAGACAAGTCATAAGTCATCAAAGGAAACAGAACAATTTCTTCAGCTAATCTGCAGAACCAAGTGTCTCCAAACCAACTGCTCAACTGCCAAAGTCAGCTCTACTGGAATTATCCAACTTCACAGCTGCAATGTTTCACCATCTGCTCCTCATGGACAAGCCAAAGACTGATAGGTAGATTTTTTAAACTTTTATTTTTTGGACTAAGCTTCTCATTTCTAATCTGTATATGTGTTGCTTATATATATGCGTGCAGGCAAATTCATAAGAAAATGGCTTTTCGACACCTATCCTCACTCAGTGCAACTGCAAGCACAGCCCTGGGACCAAAAAAAATTCTCTCATGTTATATTTCAGTAGAACTCAACTTAGAAGATTAAGTCAAAATAATTCAGCCACCATTTTATGGAGAGCATTAATTCGGCAAAGCTAAGTGGGAACATCTTTACCTGACCCCCTTCTAATCTTCGCCTCCCTTTCAACCCAATAGAAATCACTGGTTAACATGAATGAGTCCAAGGGTGGGATATAAGGAAATCAGCAAACTTAAACAGAATCTTCATACAATGATACATAACACAGGAGGCCATTTGACCCATCATGCCTGTGCTGGCCCTTTAAAGAATTATCCAATTAGTCCCACTCCCCTGCCATTTCCCCATAAGCCTGCAAATTTGGAAGTTCCTATAGAGTTTTCCACTGCCCTTTCAGGCAGCACATTCCAGCTCACAATTCATTTAATAAATAAATCTCCTCTGGTTACTGACTGTCCTGCCAAAGGAACCAGTTTCTCCTTATTTACTCTATCAAAACCCCCACAATCATAAACTCTTCAATTAACTTTACACTTAGTGCATCTGCTTGAAGGAGAACAACCCTAGTTTCTCCAGTCTTTGCATAAACTCAGAATTAGACACAGTACTCCAATGTAACCAATGTTTGATAAAAGTTTAGCATAACTTCCTTGTTTTTCTACTCTATTCCTTTAGTAATAAAAACCAAGATCCCATGTACTTTTTAACAGTCTTCTCAACCTTTCCTTCCAATCCCTTTAAAACTGGACCATTTAATTTATTTTGCCACTGCTCATTCTTGCTGCCAAAGCGTAGGACTTGCTTTCTCGATGAAGAGATGGGGGTGGGCCTGAGATTAGGGACTCAAGTTTATATCAAATATCTATACTGTTCTCTACAAATAGATCAGATCCTTCTGCAGTGTAACAATGCTGTGATCTATGATGAGTAGGCAGCAATCAGGCAGATGGAGTTTAATGTGGGAAAAAGTGAGGTTGTTCACTTTGGCAGGAAGAACAAAAAATGCAGAGTATTATTTCAATGGAGAACGGCTGCAGAATCCTGAGGTGCAGAGGGATCTAGGTGTTCTAGTACAAGTCACAAAAAGTTAGTATGCAGGCACAGCAAGTTACTAAGAAGGTTAATGGAATGATATCCTTTATTACGAGAGGAATTGAACTTAAAAGTAAGGATGTTATGCTTCTGTTATACAGGACATTGGTGAGACTGCACCTCAAATACTGTGTGCGGTTTTGGTCTCCTTATTTAAGGAAGGATGTAAATCCATTGGAGGTGGTTCAAAGGAAGTTTAATAAATTGATACCTGGAATGAGTGGGTTGTCTTATAAGGATAGGTTGGACAGACTGGGCTTGTTTCCACTGGAGTTTAGAAGAGTGAGGGGTGATTTGATTGAAGTATACAAGATCCTGAATGGTCTTGACAAGATGGACATCGAAAGGATGTTTCCTCTTGTGGGTGAGTCCAGAACTTGGGGACACTGCTTTAAAATTGGGGATCGTCCTTATAGGACAGAGATAAGGAGAAATGTTCTCTCTCAGAGGGTTGTGTGACTTTGGAACTCTGCCTCAGAAGGCAGTGGTAATTGAATATTTTTAAGGCAGAGGTAGATTGATTCCTTTGCCTAACAAGAATCTAAGGTTATTGGGGGTAGATGGGAATGTAGAACTCGAAACATAAACAGATTAGCCATAATCTTATCAAGTGGCGTAGCAGGCTTGAGAGGGTGAGTGGCCTGCTTCTGCTCCTATTCCATATGTTCATATCTCAGAATACACTGTATTTAATCTTCCCAGGTCAACACAGAATCATACAGCATAGGAGGCCATTCAGTCCATTGTATCTGTGATGCATTGTTGAAAGAATCATCCAGTTAGTCCCACACCACTTTTCCTTTCCCCATAGTCCTGTAAACCTTTACCCTTCAACTATTTATTCAATTTCTTTATTGAAAGTTCCTATTGAATCTGCTTCCACCGCCCTTCCGAGCAGCGCATTCCAGGTCACTGTGTAAAAAATTTTTTTCTCTCCCCCTCTGGGTTTTTGCTGATACTCTACAATCTGCGTCCCCTGCTGACTGACCCTCTGACCACTGGAACCAGTTTCTCCTTATTTACTCCATCAAAAACTTCATGATAGTAAACACTTCTTTCCAATCTTCAAGGAGACTTCAACAATTTTTAATATGACCATTATCTCATTCTCAGTGCCTCTCAGAGGATTGTGGGGGTAGTGCACCTTGACTGGGAACAGAAGATCTATACACACACACACACACACAGTCCGGACAGGAAGAAACCATGGTCATTCAGGAGATTCATTGACCACACAATCAAGCTGAGAGAGGCCGGGGGGTTGGGGGGGTGGTGTGGAGAGAGAGAGAGCAAGGCGGGGGGGGGGGGGGGGAACAATAAGGTGGGGGAGGCCAGTAAGGTTGGGGTGTGGGGGGAGACAAAGGGTGGGGGGGAGGGGGAGGAAGAGACCAGTAGAGGGGGGGCAGGTTGGAAGGGGCAGTGGGGAGAGGGGAGAGACCGACAACTCCCCCACTTTCTTCCCACCGTTTTCCTTACCTTGTACCCCGAATCTCGTCATCCCACCCCACCCACTGTCCCCCCCCGGCCCCCAACACTGTCTCCTCCCCCTCCCCCACACTCTCACCCCCCCCTCCACCCCATCATGCCACTTCTTGCACCCCCCCCCCCCCCCCCCTCCGGTGCCCCACTCTCTGCCCCCTCCACCCAATCCCTGACTCTTCCCATTCCCCAACTTGTCACCCCCCCGCCCCCTACTCTCTTCTCCCTTCCCCAACTTTCACCCAACTCCCATCCACTTTTCTTTCCCCAACATCCTCACCCCTCTCGCCACATTCTTTCCGTCCCCCCACCCCCTCACTCTTCCGCCCACCCACCCTTCCATTCCCCCTCCACCCCCGCCCCTTCCCCCACCCACCCTACCCCCTTTCCTCCACTCCCCACCTCCACACACCCCTACTCCCCCCACCCCTTACTCCCCCTTCCACCCACTCCAACTTTCCCCACCGCCTACCCCACTTCCCCCACCTCCACTTTCCCCACTCCCCATCCCCACATCGCCTACCCCCACTCCTTTCCCCAATTCCCCCACCCCCACTTTCCCCACCTTCCCCCCACCCCCCATCCGCCCTTCCCCACCCCGTACTCCTCCCCTACTCCCCCATCCAACTCCCCACCACCTACTCTCCCTTCCTCCCACTCCCACCCCTACTCCTCCTTCCCCCCATTCCTACTCCCCCCTTCCCCGCTGCTCCCACACCCTACTCCCCCTTCCCCCAACTCCCAAACCCCTACTCCCCCTTTCCCTCACACCACATCCCCTACTCCCACTTCCCCTCACTCCACACCCCCTACTTCCCACCCCCCACTCCTCCCACTACTCCCCCTTCCCCACCCCATACTCCCCCTTCCCCACCCCCTACTTCCCCTTCTGCCCACTTCCCACCCCACTCCCCCCAGCTCCCACTTCCTCCACTTTCCCCCACCCCTCCTTCCTACCCCTCTTCCACCCTCCCCTTCCTACCCACTCCTCCCAACCCCCACTCCCTACTCCTCCCAACCCCCACTACCCACACCCTACTCCCACCTCCCCTTCCCCCCAACCCCACTTTCCCCACAGCCCTACCCTCCTTTCCCCCACCCCCTATCCGCTTCCCCCTTCCCCTACTCTCCACTCCCCCACTGCCCTTCCCCCCCACTCCCCCTCCCTTACTCCCCCACCCCCTCTCCACCTACTCCCCCTTCATCCCCCTCCACCTACTCCCCCTTCACCCCCCCGCCCTCCTGCCTCCTCCTTCCCCCTCCCTCCGCCCCCTCCCCCTCTTCACCCTCCCTTCGATCCCCCCACCCCCTCCCCATTTGCCCCCCTGCCCTCTCCCCCTTCGCCCCCCCACCCACCTCCCCCTTTGCCCCCTCCACTCCCCCACCCCTTCGCCCCCCCCTCCCCTTCGACCCCCTCCCCTTCCCACCCCCTCCCCCCCTCCACCCCCCTCCCCTTCGACCCCCTCCCCTTCCCACCCCACCCTCCCCCCTCCCCCCCTCACTCCCCTCCCCCTCTCCTCCCCCTCCCCCCGCTCCCCTCCCCCTCCCTCCCCTCCGCCCCCCCTTCCCCCCTCCGCCCCCCTCCCCTCCGCCCCCCCTCCCTTCCCCCTCCGCCCCCCCTCCCCTTCCCCCTCCCTCCCTCCCCCCCTCCCTCGCCCCCCTCCCCTCTGCCCCCCTCCCCTTCCCCCTCCCCTTCCCCCTCCCCCCTCCCCCTCGCCCCCCCTCCCCCTCTTCCCCCCTCCCCTCTTCCCCCCCTCCCCTCTGCCCCCCTCCCCTCCCCCCTCCCCCTCTTCCCCCTCCCCCCTCCCCTCCCCTTCCCCCTCCCCCCTCCCCCTCCCCCTCTTCGCCCCCTCCCCTTCCCTCCCCCCTCCGCCCCTCCCCCTTCCCCTCCCCTCCGCCCCCCCTTCCCCTTCCCCACCCCCTCTCCGCCACCTCCCCTTCCCCCTCCCCTCTCCGCCCCTTCCCCTTCACCCCCCTCCCCTCCACTTCGCCCCCCCTCCCCTTCCCCTTCACCCCCCTCCCCTCCACTTCGCCCCCCTCCCCTCCACTTCGCCCCCATCCCCTCCCCCCCTCCCCCCTCCCCTCCACTTCGCCCCCCTCCCCCCCTCCCCCCCTCCCCCTCCCCTCCACTTCGCCCCCCTCCCCCCCTCCCCCTTCGCCCCCTCCCCTCCGCCTCCCCCTTCGCCCCCTCACCTCCCTCTCCCCTCCCCTTCCCCCCTACCCCCTCCCCCATCGCCCCCCCTCCCCTTCACCCCCCTCGCCCCCCTCCCCCTTCCTTCACCCCCTCCCCTTCACCCCCCTCGCCCCCTCCCCCTTCCTTCACCCCCCTCCCCTTCAACCCCCTCGCCCCCTCCCCCTTCCTTCACCCCCTCCCCTTCACCCCCCTCGCCCCCTCCCCCTTCCTTCACCCCCTCCCCTTCACCCCCCTCGCCCCCTCCCCCTTCCTTCACCCCCTCCCCTTCACCCCCCTCGCCCCCTCCCCCTTCCTTCACCCCCTCCCCTTCACCCCCCTCGCCCCCTCCCCCTTCCTTCACCCCCTCCCCTTCACCCCCCTCGCCCCCTCCCCCTTCCTTCACCTCCTCCCCTTCACCCCCCTCGCCCCCTCCCCCTTCCTTCACCCCCTCCCCTTCACCCCCCTCGCCCCCTCCCCCTTCCTTCACCCCCTCCCCTTCACCCCCCTCGCCCCCTCCCCCTTCCTTCACCCCCTCCCCTTCACCCCCCTCGCCCCCTCCCCCTTCCTTCACCCCCTCCCCTTCACCCCCCTCGCCCCCTCCCCCTTCCTTCACCCCCTCCCCTTCACCCCCCTCGCCCCCTCCCCCTTCCTTCACCCCCTCCCCTTCACCCCCCTCGCCCCCTCCCCCTTCCTTCACCCCCCTCGCCCCCTCCCCCTTCCTTCACCCCCTCCCCTTCACCCCCCTCGCCCCCTCCCCCTTCCTTCAGCCCCTCCCCTTCACCCCCCTCGCCCCCTCCCCCTTCCTTCACCCCCTCCCCTTCACCCCCCTCGCCCCCTCCCCCTTCCTTCAGCCCCTCCCCTTCACCCCCCTCGCCCCCTCCCCCTTCCTTCAGCCCCTCCCCTTCACCCCCCTCGCCCCCTCCCCCTTCCTTCAGCCCCTCCCCTTCACCCCCCTCGCCCCCTCCCCCTTCCTTCACCCCCTCCCCTTCACCCCCTCGCCCCCTCCCCCTTCCTTCACCCCCTCCCCCCCTCCCCCTTCCTTCACCCCCTCCCCCCCTCCCCCTTCCTTCACCCCCTCCCCCCCTCCCCCTTCCTTCACCCCCTCCCCTTCACCCCTCGCCCCCTCCCCCTTCCTTCACCCCCTCCCCCATCGCCCCCCTCGCCCCCTCCCCCTTCCTTCACCCCCTCCCCCATCGCCCCCCTCGCCCCCTCCCCCTTCCTTCACCCCCTCCCCCATCGCCCCCCTCGCCCCCTCCCCCTTCCTTCACCCCCTCCCCCATCGCCCCCCTCCCCTTCACCCACCTCGCCCCCTCCCCTTCCCCCTCACCCTCCCCTCCCACCCCCCTTTACCCCCTCCCCCCCACCCCCCTTTACCCCCTCCCCCCTTCCTTCACCACCCTCCGACCCCCATCCTCCCTCAACCCCCTCCCTCCTTCACCCTCCCCTCCCACCCTCCCTCCTTCACCCCCCCTCCTCCCCCCTTCACCCTCCCCATCCCCCTCCCGCCTTTCACCCCCCACCCCCCCCCTACTCCCCCTTCACCCCACTTCCCCACCCCACCTACTACCTTTACTCCTAACCTGCAGTCCTTTCTCCCCCCTCCCTAGGGGTCGGTCTTTCCCCCTGGGGCCCATCTCCCCCCCTGGGGGTCAGTTTCGCCCCCTGGGGATGGGGGTGTGTGTCAGTTTCTCCCCCTGGGGGTGGGGGCTTGGGTCAGTCAGTCTCTCCCCCTATCCCCCCCCCCCCCCCCCCCCCGGGAATGGCGGAAGGTGAAGCGGACATACTCACAATTCCTTGATGAGCACCATCCTCCGGCTCTGCCTCTCCTCCCGCGACTGGAGCGAGGGGGGGCGGGACCCTGCGTCATCACCCGGCAACCAGCGCCCTGACGTCACCGCCCGGCGCTTCATTCATTATGCATGAGCTGCTCTGACGTCAATATGAATATGTAATACGGTCTTAAAGTGACCCCGCCTCTCGGTGAGGCAGTGATTCCCAAACTGTTTGATGCTTCTTGTGAGCCAAAAATCGGGGGGAGGGTGGTGGTTGTGTTGAGCTGGGGGGTGGGGGTGGGGGGGAGGTCGTGTTAACTCAGGGTGGGGAATGGGGTTGAGCGCGGCAGGAGATGATGGAAAGTTTCTGCAACGATAAACAAACACCTGGAAAAACTCAGCAAGTCTGGCAGCATCGGCGGAAAAGAACAAAGTTGACGTTTCGAGTCCTCATGACCCTTCGACAGAACTTGAGTGAATCCAAGAAAGGGGGTTGGTGTGGTTGTAGGGACAAACAAGCACAGTGATAGAAGCAGATCATCAAAAGATGTCACAGACAACAGAACAAAAGAACACACAGGTGTTGAAGTTGATGATATTATCTAAACGAATGTGCTAATTAAGAATGGATGGTAGGGCACTCAAGGTATAGCTCTAGTGGGGGTGGGGGGAGCATAAAAGATTTAAAAGTATTTAAAAATAATGGAAATAGGTGGGAAAAGAAAAATCTATATAATTTATTGGAAAAAACAAAAGGAAGGGGGAAGAAACAGAAAGGGAGTGGGGATGGAGGAGGGAGCTCAAGAGCTAAAGTTGTTGAATTCAATATTCAGTCCGGAAGGCTGTAAAGTGCTTAAAGTTACCTTGAGTGCCCTACCATCCATTCTTAATTAGCACATTTGTTTAGATAATATCACCAACTTTAACACCTATGTGTTCTGTCAAAGGGTCATGAGGACTCGAAATGTCAATTCTTTTCTTCTCCGCCGATGCTGCCAGACCTGCTGAGTTTTTCCAGGTAATTCTGTTTTTGTTTTGGATTTCCAGCATCCGCAGTTTTTTTGTTTTTGTTCTTTTGTTCTGTTGTCTGTGACATCTTCTGATGATCTGCTTCTATTACTGCTTGTTTGTCCCTACAACCACACCAACCCCCTCCACTTCTCTCCCCCCACCCAAACCCCCCACACACACACCTTAAACCAGCTTATATTTCACCCCTTTCTTGGATTCACTCAAGTTCTGTCGAAGGGTCATGAGGACTCGAAACGTCAACTCTTTTCTTCTCCGCCGATGCTGCCAGACCTGGTGAGTTTTTCCAGGTAATTCTGTTTTTTTTGTTTTGGATTTCCAGCATCCGCAGTTTTTTTGTTTTTATAAACAAACACCTACCAGCCAAAGACTTTTTTTGCAGCAGCTATTGGGCCTCAGTGAGCTGTCCATTAGACTACTCCCACCAACAAAATCACACATGAGCATTCAAAGGGGCCTCAGGGCTGTGGGAAATCAGTCTGAGCTCTAGGGCAGTCATTGCTGCCTCAGGGCTGGTGACCCCCCACCAAATCCTCAGCTCAGTGGGGTCACAACCCACAGTTTGGGAAGCCCTGCAGCAAGGCAATGGGCTCTCTTTAGCCATTTATCCATTTATTTATTGATGGTGTTTGTTTTGCTATAAATGGGGAGGTTACGCATCCCCGTTTAATGCAGGTTGCACAATCGCTATTCGTTGTTAGTTTTTATGGACTGGTGCTTATAGTGACCACCACTCCTGGCAAAACGCTGCAGCTGACCGACCAACTTGGAGGCAAGCACTGAAATTTGGCTCAGCATGTTTCGAGGACCGTCTACACCAAACTCACAACATCCAAAGTGCTCCCGACATGGTACAGCTGCAAAAACTCCCCCCAAGCACCACCAACAACAGCATGAACTGCCAGTTCTGTGAACGTCCTTGCCAATTCCTCTTCGGACTCTTCAGTCATGACAGGACCCATCACCAGAAGATGATGAAATTACTTGCAGCTTGGATATATTTGAATAACAAGGAGTCTAGCCACTATTTTGTTTAGGATGACTCTCCACAGACCTAGCCGACAGAATTCTTTTGGCAGTTTCCCTACTTCTGCATAAGGTCCTTGTAGCGGCCGACACCAGTCCTGAGGGCGTGTGAAACACAGACAGGTGGCCATGTTTCACTGACTCCTGGTGGGAGGGATTCCCCTGGGTCATTGGACAACCGGAGTCTGTGATATGTTGGCCTATCAGCAAGGTGGCTGTTGTGCAGGTCACAGTCTAGGGGTGGACAGTATATCCTCTCAACTTGAGCCTCTTTGTTGCTGACTCTTTCTGAAAGAGGATGATGTGGGTCACTGGTCTATGTTGGCTATTCTACTGCTGATGTAACTGGCCTCTTTCTAATGGGTGTAGCATTACCAGCAAGCAGGTGCAGATACATCCATTTTAATAGGTTTCTGGCAGCCAATAAAATCTCTGGAAACTTGTGTTGCGGTTAGGCATTTCGAGCTGAGACCACTGGACCAGTGAGCTTTTGGTTAAACTCTGCTGCCTCATCCAAATATCCTTTCTTGAGGTGTGGAGTGGGACAGGGATAACACAGCAGCTGCTTAACTATGGAAAGCTCCACAGTCAAATACAAGCCTATCCATCCCTTCTCAAGCAACACCCCCTTCCCCCCCGCCATCCTCACCACTCTACACAACCAGTCTTTTTCCATTATGCTTCACATGATCAAAATAATATTCTGCGCCGCTCCCCACTTCTATACCCGACTGACCCCTGTGACCCCCCCACCCCCACCCCCTCCCCTCGGACTCCTCTCCCGGCTTGGGAACACCATAACAAAAACAGAATTACCTGGAAAAACTCAGCAGGTCTGGCAGCATCGGCGGAGAAGAAAAGAGTTGACGTTTCGAGTCCTCATGACCCTTCGACAGAACTTGAGTTCGAGTCAAGGAAAGAGCTGAAATATAAGCTGGTTTAAGGTGTGTGTGTGGGGGGCGGAGAGATAGAGAGACAGAGAGGTGGAGGGGGTTGGTGTGGTTGTAGGGACAAACAAGCAGTGATAGAAGCAGATCATCAAAAGATGTCAACGACAATAGTACAATAGAACACATAGGTGTTAAAGTTAAAGTTGGTGATATTATCTAAACGAATGTGCTAATTAAGAATGGATGGTAGGGCACTCAAGGTATAGCTGTAGTGGGTTTTTTTTTAATAATGGAAATAGGTGGGAAAAGGAAAATCTTTATAATTTATTGGAAAAAAAAGAAGGGGGAAACAAAAAGGGGGTGGGGATGGGGGAGGGAGCTCATGACCTAAAGTTGTTGAATTCAATATTCAGTCCGGAAGGCTGTAAAGTCCCTAGTCGGAAGATGAGGTGTTGTTCCTCCAGTTTGCGTTGGGCTTCACTGGAACAATGCAGCAAGCCAAGGACAGACATGTGGGCAAGAGAGCAGGGTGGAGTGTTAAAATGGCAAGCGACAGGGAGGTTTGGGTCATTCTTGCGGACAGACCGCAGGTGTTCTGCAAAGCGGTCGCCCAGTTTACGTTTGGTCTCTCCAATGTAGAGGAGACCACATTGGGAGCAACGAATGCAGTAGACTAAGTTGGGGGAAATGCAAGTGAAATGCTGCTTCACTTGAAAGGAGTGTTTGGGTCCTTGGACGGTGAGGAGAGAGGAAGTGAAGGGGCAGGTGTTGCATCTTTTGCGTGGGCATGGGGTTGTGCCATAGGAGGGGGTTGAGGAGTAGGGGGTGATGGAGGAGTGGACCAGGGTGTCCCGGAGGGAGCGATCCCTACGGAATGCTGATAAGGGGGGTGAAGGGAAGATGTGTTTGGTGGTGGCATCATGCTGGAGTTGGCGGAAATGGCGGAGGATGATCCTTTGAATGCGGAGGCTGGTGGGGTGATAAGTGAGGACAAGGGGGACCCTATCATGTTTCTGGGAGGGAGGAGAAGGAGTGAGGGCGGATGCGCGGGAGATGGGCCGGACACGGTTGAGGGCCCTGTCAACGACCGTGGGTGGAAAACCTCGGTTAAGGAAGAAGGAGGACATGTCAGAGGAACTGTTTTTGAATGTAGCATCATCGGAACAGATGCGACGGAGGCGAAGGAACTGAGAGAATCGGATGGAGTCCTTACAGGAAGTGGGGTGTGAGGAGCTGTAGTCGAGATAGCTGTGGGAGTCGGTGGGTTTGTAATGGATATTGGTGGACAGTCTATCACCAGAGATTGAGACAGAGAGGTCAAGGAAGGGAAGGGAAGTGTCAGAGATGGACCACGTGAAAATGATGGAGGGGTGGAGATTGGAAGCAAAATTAATAAATTTTTCCAAGTCCTGACGAGAGCATGAAGCGGCACCGAAATAATCATCGATGTACCGGAGAAAGAGTTGTGGAAGGGGGCCGGAGTAGGACTGCAACAAGGAATGTTCCACATACCCCATAAAGAGACAGGCATAGCTGGGGCCCATGCGGGTATCCATAGCCACACCTTTTATTTGGAGGAAGTGAGAGGAGTTGAAGGAGAAATTGTTCAGCGTGAAAACAAGTTCAGCCAGACGGAGGAGAGTAGTGGTGGATGGGGATTGTTTGGGCCTCTGTTCGAGGAAGAAGCTAAGGGCCCTCAGACCATCCTGGTGGGGGATGGAGGTGTAGAGGGATTGGACGTCCATGGTGAAGAGGAAGCGGTAGGGGCCAGGGAACTGGAAATTGTTGATGTGACGTAAGGTGTCAGAGGAATCACGGATGTAGGTGGGAAGGGACTGGACAAGGGGAGAGAGAAGGGAGTCAAGATAACGAGAAATGAGTTCTGTGGGGCAGGAGCAAGCTGAGACGATCGGTCTACCGGGGCAGTTCTGTTTGTGGATTTTGGGTAGGAGATAGAAGCGGGCCGTCCGAGGTTGGGCGACTATCAGGTTGGAAGCTGTGGGAGGGAGATCCCCAGAGGAGATGAGGTCAGTGACAGTCCTGGAAACAGCGGCTTGATGTTCAGTGGTGGGGTCATGGTCCAGGGAGTCATGGTCCAACACCATGGCCAGTTCCCACTCAGTTAAATCAATACAAGGTTCAGGCTAGGGTCACTCCCGATCTGTAGGAACCAGCCAAAGAAAACAACAACTGAGAATGTTGCAAACATTCAGTGCCTGCAGAGAGAAAGTGACTAAGGAAGAAATGCTTGAATTTCTATAGCACCTTTCACATTCCCATGTTGTCCCAAAGGGCTTTTCAGTCAATGAAGTGTTTTCAAAGTGCAGTCATTGTTGGGGAGGTTTTGTGGTGCAGTGGGTAGTGTCTCTACCTCTGCCCAGAATCTCCAGGTTTGAGTCCCACTTCAGGACTTGGCAGCTGTGGGAGGTGCGTTCATAATGTGGCCAAACAGGTCAATTACCAGCCTATAAATCCTTCCAATACACCTGATGGCTGGCGGTGAGTGTGGGAGAGTTTCCTAGTCAGCCATACTTTCTGCAAAACACTGCAGTACCTTGCCAAGTATAATCATGGAGCAATCCAATGGGACTTGCTTTTAGGGCATGGTACCAGGAGGAGGAGGAGGATGAGTTATTGTTGGAATGAAGGATAACTCAGTAGACAATTTAGTCACAGAAAGCTCCCACAAATTGCAATGTGAAAATAAGCAGCAAATCTGTTTGCATGAAGTTCATCGAAGACTGTTGTTTGAACATCAGCTGTGGGGTATCTTACACCCACTTGAGGGGGCAGACAAGCTCATCTAAACAATAGCACCTCCAAGAGTGCAGCACTCCTTTAGTTCATGGGATGTGGGTGCCACTGGCTAGGCCAGCATTTATTGCCCGTCCCCAATTGCCCTTGTTCAGGGGGCAATCACATTGCTATGGGTCTGGAGTCACATGTAAGATAGACTAGGTAAGGACAACAAATTTCCTTTCCTAAAGGACATTAGTGAACCGGATGAGTTTTTATGATAATCAGCAATGGTTTCATGGTCATCATGAAGCTGTTTTTTTACTTCAGATTTTTATTGAATTCAAATTTCACCATCTGCTGTGGTGGGATTTGAACCTGGGTCCCCAGAGCATTACCCTGGGTCTCTGAATTACCAGGCCAGTGACAATACCACTACCGGAATGCCACCACTTCCCCCAGTTACCACTTCCCCTCTGATAGTGCCACAGTCTCTCAGTACTGATCATTCGACAGTGCAGCACTCCCTCAGTACTGACCCTCCGACAGTGTGGCGCTCCCTCAGTGCTGACCCTCCGACAGTGTGGCACTTCCCCAATACTGACCCTCTGACAGTGCAGCACTTCCTCAGTACTGACCCTCTGACAGTGCAGCACTCCCTCAGTACTGACGCTCCGACAGTGCAGCGCTCCCTCATTGCTGACCCTCTGACAGTGCAGCACTCCCTCAGTACTGACCCTCTGACAATGTGGCACTCCCTCAGTCCTGACTCCCTAACAGAATAGTGCTTCCTCAGTACTGACCCTCTGACACTGCAGCACTCCCTCAGTAATGACCTTTTGATACTGCAGCACTGTCTCAGTACTGACCCTCTGACAGTGCAGCACTCGCACAGTATTATCCCTCCAATAGTGCAGCAAACCCTGAGTGACTGTTGGGCCAATAGTTGCCCTTGAACCAACATCACTAAAAAGACAAATTACCTGGTCATTTATCTCATTACTGCTTGTGGGATCTTTGCCTTATAACAAGTGTGGCCATTTAAACATCATTCTCCTGCATCCAAAGCTGTGTGTGGGATGTTGTGATGTATTGTCTGACTGAACTTACAGCCGGTTGCTGCCCACTGCTGGTGAGTGTGTGTCAGTCTCAGTATTTCTTCTCTCCCTGTTCGCACAAGTTTGAGCAGGTCACCACTCTCCAGGCTGATTCCGAGGTACATTAACAAGAGATTATTGTTCCAATGGAATCCGAACCCTTCAGCTGTTTGAATGTCTCAGGGAAAAGTTGACTCCAACTATTAATGCTGAAGGCACCAGATGCTGACAGTAATAAGACATACCACTGTTGTTATTAAAATAGCCAGGATGGAGTATGTTAAGATTGCTTCCCTGTGCTGGGATATTTAGTCCTGTGATACATAAATATATTTTTATTCATTCACAGGATGAGGGCTTCGCTGGCTGGGGCTGCATTTTTGCCCATCCCTAATTGCCCTAGAGAAGGTGGTGATGAGCTGCCTTCTTGAACTGCTGCAGTCCACATGGTGTAGGTACACCCACAGTGCTGTTAGGGAGGGAGTTCAGGATTTTGACCCAGGGACAGTGAAGGAACAGCGATATATTTCCAAGTCAGGATGGTGAGTGACTTGGAGGGGAACTTCCAGGTGGTGGTGTTCCCATATGTCTGCTGCCTTTGTCTTTCTAGATGGCAGTGATTATGGGTTTGGAAGGTGTTGTCTAAGGAGCCTTGGTGAGATGCTGCAGTGCATCTTGTAGGTGGTACATACTGCTGCCACTGTGCATCGGTGGTGGAGGGAGTGAATGCTTGTGGATGTGGTGCCAATCAAGCAGCTGCTTTGTCCGGGATGGTGTCCAGCTTCTCAAGTGTTGTGGGAGCTGCGCTCATCCAAGCAAGTGGGAGGTATTCCATCACACTCCTGACTTTTACCCTGTAGATGATGGACAGGCTTTGGAGAATGAGGAGGTGAGCTACTCAGCGCAGGATTCCTAGCCTCTGACCTGCTCTTGTAGCCACAGTATTTATATGGCTAGTCCAGTTCAGTTTCTGGTCAATGGTAACCCCAAGAATGTGGATACTGGGGGATTCAGTGATGGTAATGTCATTGAATGTCAAGTGGCAATGGATAGATTCTCTCTTGTTGGAGATGGTCATTGCCTGGCACTTGTGTGGCATCAATGTTACTTGCCACTTGTCACCCTAAGACTTGCCTATGGGCATGGGCTGCTTCGTTATCTGAGGAGTTGCAAATGGAACTGCAATCATCAGAAAACATCTCCACTCCTGACCGATAGGCACAGTCAGTGCTGGGAGAGTCGGTCTTGTAATACATCACAGTCAGTGATGGGACACTCAGTCCTGTTACACACACACAGTCAGTGCAGGGTCATTCATTCCTGTTATACACACACAGTCAGTGCTGGGACACTCAGTCATGTTAGACACACACAGTCAGAGACGGGACACTCAGTCCTGTTACACACAGTCAGTGATGGGACTCTCAGTCCTGTTACACACAATGTCAGTGCTGGGACATTCACTCCTGTTATACACACACACAGTCAGTGATGGATCATTAAGTCCCGTTATACACACAGAGTGAGTGATGGGACACTCAGTCCAGTTATACACACACAGTCAATGCTGGGACACTCAGTCCTGTTACACACACACACAGGCAGTGCTGGGACACTCAGTCCTGTTACACACACACAGTTAGTGCTGGGACACACAGTCCTATTACACACACAGTCAGCGCTGGGACACTCAGTCCTGTTATACATACACAGTCAGTGCAGGGAGAGTCAGTCATGTTACACAAACACAGTCACTGCTTGGATACACAGTCCTGTTATACAAACACAGTCAGAGCTGGGAGAGTCAGTCCTGTTACACAAACACAGTCAGTGCTGGGACACTCAGTCCTGTTCTACACACTGGAAGGAACATGTCATTTTATTTTCTGCTGGTATGTGGATTTTCATATTACAATGGCTGCAGGTTGAAAGGCAAATCCACTGGATCAGGATGAGCCATATATGTAATGTTGCAGTCCTGGAAAAATGTGTGCCTTGAAAGACAGCATGGTGCCGGAAAGGAGTCCTGGACCAAGGGAGCTGCCTGACAATAGCATTTAATGGGCTCCTGAACAGGTGACCAAGTGTTGTGTGAGAAGGAGTGCTGCTGAATAGTTCCTAGCCTGAAAGGAACATGATCTAAAACCTCTCTCTCCTTTGTGTGGAATATTCCAGTAATTCCACAGTAATAGCAAGCGTGCTTTTTCTCCTCATATCACTATAACCTGCTCTCTCTGTGAGGAAACCTGTGTAAAAAGGAAAATGGAGCAGTGGGGCTTGATATTACAGCGCACTATCCCCAGTGTGTTATGACAACTCACAGTCAATGCTGTGATACTCAGTGCTGTACCACACCCAGTCAGTGCTGGGACACTCAATCGTTTTATACACATACAGTCAGTGCTGAGACGCTCAGTCTTGTTACACACACTCAGTCAGTGCTGGGACTCACAGTCCTATTGTACACACATTCAGTGCTGGAACACTGAGTCCTGTTATACCGCTCAGTCACTGCTTGGAAACTCAGTCCTCTTATACACAGACAGTCAGTGCTTGGAGAGTCAGTCCTGTTACACAAACACAGTCAGTGCTGGGACACCCAGTCCTATTACAGACACGATCAGTGCTGGAACACTCAGTGCTGTTATACACACAAAATCAGTGCTGGAACACTCAATCCTGTTACGCACACAGTCAGTGCTGGGGCATTCAGTCCTGTTACATACACGCTGTCATGGCTGGGCCACTCACTCTTGTTACACACTCAGTGCAGGGCACTCAGTCCTGTTACACACAGTCAGTCTATGCTCGACCTCAATCCTGTTATCCACACAAAATCAGTGCTGGAACACTCAATCCTGTTACACACACAGTCAGTGCTGGGACATTCAGTCCTGTTACACACAGAGTCAGCGCTGGGACACTCAGTGCTGTTATATACACGCTGTCATGGCTGGGACACTCAGTCTTGTTACACACACAGTCAGTCCGGGGCACTCAGTCCTGTTACACTCAGTCAGTCAGTGCTGGGCCTCAGACCTGTTACACAAACACAGTTAGTGCTGGGACACTCAATCGTTTTATACACATACAGTCAGTGCTGAGACACTCAGTCTTGTTATACACACACAGTCAGTGCTGGCACACGCAGTCCTATTGTACATACATTCAGTGCTGGGACACTCAGTCCTGTTATACCCGGCAGTCACTGCTTGGACACACAGTCCACTTATTCACACACAGTCAGTACTGGGAGAGTCAGTCCTGTTACACAAACAAAGTCAGCGCTGGGACACTCTGTCCTGTTCTACACACTGTAAGGAACATATATTTTTATTTTCTGCTGGTATGTGGATTTTCATATTACAATGGCTGCAGGTTGAAAGGCATACCCACTGGAACAGGATGAGCGATGTATGTAATGTTGCAGTCCTGGAAAATGTGTGCCTTAGAAGGCAGGATGGTGCCGGAAAGGAGTCCTGGACCAAGGGAGCTGCCTGACAACAGCATTTAATGGGCTCCTGAGCAGGTGACCAGGTGTTGTGTGTGAAGGAGTGCTGCTGAATAGTTCCTAGCCTGAAAGGAACAAGATCTAAAATGTCTCTCTCCTTTGTGTGGAATATTCCAGTAATTCCACAGTAAAAGCAAGCATGCTGTTTCTCCTCATATCTCTATAACCTGCTCTCTCTGTGAGGAAACCTGTGTAAAAAGGAAAATTGAGCAGTGGGGCTTGATATTACAGCGCACTATCCCCAGTGTGTTATGGCAACACACAGACAATGCTGTGACACTCAGTCCTGTTACACACACAGTCAGTGCTGGGACACTCAGACCTGTTACACTCACAGTCAGTGCTGGGACACACAGTCCTGTTATACACACGGTCAGTGCTGGGACACTCAGTCCTGTTACACACACACAGTCATTGCTGGGACACTCAGTCCTATTGCACACACACAGTCAGTGCTGGGACATTCAGTCCTATTGCACACACAGTCAGTGCTGGGAAACTCTGTCCTGTTACACACACACAGTCAGTGCTGGGAAACTCTGTCCTGTTATGCACATACAGTCAGTGCTGGAACACTCAATGCTGTTACACACACAGACAGGGCTGGGACATTCAGTCCTGTTATACACACACAGTCAGCACTGGGACACTCAGTCCTGTTATATACACGCTGTCATGGCTGGGACACTCACTCTTGTTACATACACAGTCAGTGCGGGGCACTCAGTCCTGTTATACAAAGTCAGTCAGTGCTGGGCCTCAGTCCTGTTACATACACGCAGTCAGTGAGTGATGGGGCACTCAGTCCGGTTATACACACACAGTCAGTGCTGAGTCACACAGGCCTAATATACACACATTCAGTGCTGGGACACTCAGTCCTATTATACCCTGCAGTCAATGCTTGGACACTTAGTCCTGTTATACACACACAGTCAGTGCTGAGAGGGTCAGCCCTGTAACACAAACACAGTCAGTGCTGGGACACACAGTCCTATTGTACAAGCAGTCAGTGCTGGGACACTCTGTCCTGTTCAACACACTGTAAGGAACATATCTTTTTATTTTCTGCTGGTATGTGGATTTTCATATTACAATGGCTGCAGGTTGAAAGTCATATCCCCTGGAACAGGATGAGCGATGTATATAATGTTGCAGTCCTGGAAAAATGTGTGCCCTAGAAGGCAGAATGGTGCCGGAAAGGAGTCCTGGACCAAAGGAGCTGCCTGACAATAGCATTTAATGGGCTCCTGACCAGATGACCAGGTGTTATGTGAGAAGGAATGCTGCTGAATAGTTCCTAGCCTGAAAGGAACATGATCTAAAACCTCTCTCTCCTTTGTGTGGAATATTCTAGTAATTCCACAGTATGAGCAAGCAAGCTGTATCTCCTCATATCTCTATAACCTGCTCTCTCTGTGAGGAAACCTGTGTAAAAAGGAAAATTGAGCAGTGGGGCTTGATATTACAGCGCACTATCCCCAGTGTGTTATGACAACACACAGACAATGCTATCATACTCAGTCCTGTACCACACACAGTCAGTGCTGGGACACTCAGTCGTTTTATACACATACAGTCAGTGCTGAGACACTCAGTCTTGTTACACACACTCAGTCAGTGCAGGGACACACAGTCCTATTGTACACACATTCAGTCCTGGAACACTCAGTCCTGTTATACCGCGCAGTCACTGCTTGGAAACTCAGTCCTGTTATACACACACAGTCGGTGCTGGAACACTCAATCCTGTTACGCACACAGTCAGTGCTGGGACATTCAGTCCTATTATATACACGCTGTAATGGCTGGGACACTCACTCTTGTTACACAGTCAGTGCAGGGCACTTAGTCCTGTTACACACAGTCAGTCTGTGCTTGACCTTAGTCCTGTTATACACACAAAATCAGTGCTGGAACACTCAATCCTGTTACACACACAGTCAGTGCTGGGACATTCAGTCCTGTTACACACAGAGTCAGCGCTGGGACACTCAGTGCTGTTATATACACGCTGTCATGGCTGGGACACTCAGTCTTGTTAAACACACAGTCAGTCCGGGGCACTCAGTCCTGTTACACTCAGTCAGTCAGTGCTGGGCCTCAGACCTGTTACACACACACAGTCAGTGCTGGGACACTCAGCCTGTTATACACACACAGTCAGTGCTGGGACACTCAATCGTTTTATACACATACAGTCAGTGCTGGGACACTCAGTCCTTTTACACACACGCAGTCAGTGCAGGGACTCGCGGTCCTATTGTACACACAATCCGTGCTGGGACACTCAGACCTGTTACACACACAGAGTCAGTGCAGGGACACACAGTCCTGTTATACACACACAGTCAATGCTAGGACACTCAGTCCTGTTTTAGACACACAGTCACTGCTTGGACACTCAGTCCTGTTATACACACACAGTCAGTGCTGGGAGAGTCAGACCTGTTCCATACACACAGTCAGTGCAGGGACACACTGTCCTATTGTACACACAGTCAGTGCTGGGAAACTCAGTACTGTTACACACATACAGCCAGTGCTGGGACACTCAGTCCTATTACAGACACAGTCAGTTTTGGGACACTCAGTCCTGTTAAACACACAAAATCAGTGCCAGGTCACTCAATCCTGTTACAGACACGGTCATTGCGGAGACATTCAGTCCTACTGTACAAACAGTCAGTGCTGGGAAACTCAGTCCTGTTCTACACACTGTAGTGAACATATCTTTTTATTTTGTGCGGGTATGTGGATTTTCATATTACAATGGCTGCAGATTGAAAGGCATACCCACTGGAACCAGATGAGCGATGTATATAATGTTGCAGTCCTGGAAAAATGTGTGCCTTAAAAGGCAGGATGGTGCTGGAAAGGAGTCCTGGACCAAGGGAGCTGCCTGACAACAGCATTTAATGGGCTCCTGACCAGGTGACCAGGTGTTGTGTGGGAAGGAGTGCGGCTGAATAGTTACTAGCCTGAAAGGAACTTAATCTAAAACCTCTCTCTCCTTTGTGTGGAATATTCCAATAAATCCACAGTAATAGCAAGCGTGACTTTTCTCCTCTTATCTCTGTAACCTGCTCTCTCTGTGAGGAAACCTGTGTAAAAAGGAAAATGGTGCAGTGGGGCTTGATATTACAGCGTACTATCCCCAGTGTGTTATGACAACACACAGTCAATGCTGTGATACTCAGTCCTGTTACAAACACAGTCAGTGCTGGGACACGCAAACCTGTTACACACACAGTCAGTGCTGGGACACTCAAACCTGTCACACACACAGTCAGTGCTGGGACACTCAAACCTGTTACACACCCAGTCAGTGCTGGGACACTCAGACCTGTTATACATACGGTCAGTTCTGGGACATTCAGTCCTGCTAGACACACACAGTCAGTGCTGGAACACTCAGTCTGTTATACACACAGACAGTCAGTGCTGGGACAGTCAGTCCCGTTACACACACACAGTCAGTGCTGGGACACTCGGTCCTATTGCACACACAGTCAGTGCTGGGACACTCAGACCTGTTACACACACAGTCAGTGCTGGGAGACTCAGACCTGTTACACACACAGTCAGTGCTGGGACACTCAGACCAGTTATACACACGGTCAGTGCTGGGACATTCAGTCCTGTTATACACACAGTCAGTGCTGGACCACTCAGTCCTGTTACACACACACAGTCAGTGCTGGAACATTCAGTCCTGTTATACACACAGTCAGTGCTGGGACACTCATTCCTGTTACACACACACAGTCAGTGCTGGGACATTCAGCCCTGTTATACACATACAGTCAGTGCTGGGAAACTCTGTCCTGTTATTCACATACAGTCAATGCTGGGACACTTAAACCTGTTATGCACACATGGTCAGTGCTGGGACACTCAATCCTGTTATACACATACAGTCAGTGCTGGGACACTCAGTCCTGTTACACACCCAGTCCTGTTACGCACGCAGTCAGTGCTGGGACACTCAGTCCTGTTACACACCCAGTCCTGTTACACACCCAGTCAGTGCTGGGACACTCAGTCATGTTACACATACAGTCGGTGCTGGGAGCCTCAGTCCTGTTATACACACAGTCAGTGCTCAGACACTCAGTCCTGTTATAAAAACAGTCAGTGCTGGGACACTCAGTCCTGTTATACACACACAGTCAGTGCTGGGACATTCAGTCCTGTTACACACACACAGTCAGTGCTGGGACACTTAAACCTGTTATGCACACATGGTCAGTGCTGGGACACTCAATCCTGTTATACACATACAGTCAGTGCTGGGACACTCAGTCCTGTTACATACAGACAGTGCAGGGACACTGAGTCTTGTAATGCAGATACCATCAGTGCAGGGACACTGAGTTATGTTATACACACACGGTCAGTGCTGGGACACTCAGTCCTCTGTATACACGCACAGACAGTGCTGGGACACTCAGCCCTCTGTATACACGCACAGACAGTGCTGGGACATTGAGTCCTGTTCTACACACACAGTCAGTGCTGGGACATTTAGTCCTTTTTCCCACACACAGTCAGTGCTGGGACACTCAGTCCTGTTACACACACACAGTCAGTGCTGGGACACTCAGTCCTGTTACACACACACAGTCAGTGCTGGGACACTCAGTCCTGTTACACACACACAGTAAGTGCTGGGACACTCAGTCCTGTTATACACATACAGTCAGTGCTGGGACACTCAGTCCTGTTACACACCCAGTCCCTTCTGTTTTTGGACGCTATGTAAATTAAGGGATGTGTGGATAGTGCAGGAATGTCATGTTAAGTGAGATTATCAGGCCAATAAGACAACTCTTATTTCTTTTGTTCACAGTATGCGGCCGTGACGCTGTGTTGCCAGTGAAGATTGGCTGTCTGGTTTGTCAGCAGAGACACCATAGACTCCAGAGGACCTAGGATGCTCTTCAAACCAGTACAGGTAATGTCTGATCACCCTGTATCCTCAGTGTGCCATTGTCATCCCCTCGATTGCTGTATCAATCTTTATTTGATATCGTTCCTGGGATCTGTCATGTTATTATAACGATATAATACTTTGGACTTGTTTAACATGCTAGACACGATGTGGCAATCGCTCATAAGGGATTAGGTAAACAGATTGCTGGTTCATTTATTCATACGAGGCACATGAGAACAGTTATACAAGTGACACTCAATCCTGTTGTATGCACATAGTCAGTGCTGGGACATTCAGTCCTGTTGTACACACACAGTCAGTGCTGGGACACTCAATCCTGTGATACACACACAGTCAGTGCTGGGACACTCAGTCCTGTTATACACACATAGTCAGAGGTGCGACACTCAGTCCTCTTACACACACACAGTCAGTGCTAGGTCTCTCAGTCCTGTTATACATACACAGTCAGTGCTGGGGCACTCTCTCTTGTTATACACACACAGTCAGTGCTGGGACACTCAGTCCTGTTATAAACACACAAGGTCAGTGCTGGGACACTCAGTCCTGTTATACATATACAGTCAGTGCTGTGACACTCAGTCCTGTTACACACAGAGTGTAAGTTCTGGGACCCTCAGTCCTGTTATGCACACACATTCAGTGCTGGGACACTGAATCCTGTTATGGACCTATAGTCAGTGCTGGGACACTGAGTCCTGTTCTACATACACGGTCAGTGCTGGGACACTGGATCCTGTTACACACTCACAGTCAGTGCTGGAGGCACTCTGTCCTGTTATACACAAAGTCAGTGCTGCGACACTCAGTCCTGTTGCACACACACAATCATTGCTGGGACACACAGTCCTGTTATACACACACAGTCAGTGCTGGGGCACTCTCTGCTATTATTGATACACAATGCATTGCTGCGACACTCTGTGCTGCTTTACACACAAAGTCAGTGCTGTGACAATCAGTCTTATTGTACGCACACAGTCAGTGCTGGGACACTCAATCCTGTTATACACATACAGTCAGTGTTGGGACACTCAGTCCTGTTACACACAAACAGTCAGTGCTGTGACACTCAATCATGTGATACACACACAGTCAGTGCTGTGACACTCAATCCTGATATACACACACAGTCAGTGCTGTGACACTCTTTCCTGTGATACACACACAGTCAGTGCTGCGACACTCAATCCTGTTATACACACATAGTCAGTGCTGCGACACTCAATCCTGTTATACACACACAGTCAGTGCTGCGACACTCAATCCTGTTAAACACACACAGTCAGTGCCTGGACAATCAATCCTGTTATACACACACAGTCAGTGCTGGGACACTCAATCCTGTTATACACACACAGTCAGTGCTGGGGCACTCCGTCTGTTATACGCACACAGTTAGTGCTGGGCACTCTGTCCTGTTATACACACACAGTCAGAGCGGCGACACTCAGTCCTGTTATACACACACAGTCAGTGCTAGGACACTCATTCCTGTTACACACACACAGTCAGTGCTGGGACACTCAGTGCTGTTATACACACACAGTCAGTATTGGGATATTGAATCCTGTTATGCACACGTGGTCAGTGCTGGGTCACTCAATCCTGTTATACACATAGAGTGAGTGTTGTCACACTCAGTCCTGTTACATACAGTCAGTGCAGGGACACTGAGTCTTGTTATACACACACAGTCAGCACTGGGACACGCAGTCCTGTTACATACAGACAGTGCAGGGACACTGAGTCTTGTAATGCACACACAGTCAGTGTAGGGACACTGAGTTTTGTTATACACACACGTTCAGTGCTGGGACACTCAGTCCTCTGTATACACGCACAGTCAGTGCTGGGACACTGAGCCCTGTTCTACACACACAGTCATTTCTGGGATAGTGGATCCTGTTATACACACACAGTCATTGCTGAGGCACTCTGTCCTGTTATACACACAAAGTCAGTGCTGGGACATTCAGTCCAGTTACACACACACAGTCAGTGCTGGGTCACTCAGTCACGTTATACACATACAGTCAGTGCTGGGACACTAAGTCCTGTTACACACAAAGTCGGTGCTGGGAGACTCAGTCCTGTTATACGCACAGTCAGTGCTGGGACACAGTCCTGTTACACACAAAGTCTGTGCTGGGACACTCAGTCCTGTTTCACACACACAGTCAGTGCTGGGACACTCAGTCCTGTTACATACAGTCAGTGCTGGGACACTGAGTGCTGTTCTACAAACACAGTCTGTGCTCAGACACTCAGTCCTGTTATACACACAGTCAGTGCAGGGACACTCAGTCCTGTTACACACAAAGTCTGTGCTGGGACACTCAGTCCTGTTTCACATACACAGTCAGTGCTGGGACACTCAGTCCGGTGATACTCATACAGTCAGTGCTGTGACACTCAGTCCTGTTACACACAGTCAGTGCAGGGACACTGAGTCTTGTTATACACACACAGTCGGTGCTGGGACATTCAGTCCTGTTACATACAGTCAGTGCAGGGACACTGAGTCGTGTAATGCACAGACGGTCAGTGCTGGGATACGCAGTCTTCTGTATAAACGCACATTCAGTGCTGGGACAATGAGTCCTGTTATACACATACATCAGTGCTGTGACACGCAGTCCTGTTACATACAAACAGTGCAGGGACACTGAGTCTTATTATACACACACAGTCAGTGCTGGCACACTCAGTCCTGTTATACACACACTGTCAGTGCTGGGACACACAGTCCTGTTATACACACACAATCAGTGGTGGGACACTCTCTGCTATTATACATACACAAGTCATTGCTGCGACACTCTGTCCTGTTATACACACATAGTCAGTGCTGGGACAATGAGTCCTGTTAGACACATACATCAGTGCTGTGACACGCAGTCCTGTTACATACAACCAATGCAGGGACACTGGGTCTTGTTATACACACACAGTCAGTGCTGGCACCCTCAGTCCTGTTATACACACACAGTCAGTGCTGGGACACTCTCTGCTATTATTCATACACAAGACATTGCTGCGACACTCTGTCCTATATACACATACAGTCAATGCTGTGGCACTCAGTCCTGTTACACACACACAGTCAGTGCTGGCACGCTCAGTCCTGTTATACACACACAGTCAGTGCTGGGACACTGAATCCTGTTAAGCACACACGGTCAGTGCTGGGACACTCAATCCTGTTATACACATACAGTCAGTGCTGTGACACTCAGTCCTGTTACATGCAGTCAGTGCAGGAAAACTATGTCTTGTTACACACTCAGTCAGTGCAGGGACACTGACTCTTGTTATACACACACAGTCAGTGCTGGGACATTCAGTCCTGGTATACACACTCAGTCAGTGCTGGGGTACTCAGTCCTGCTACATACAGTCAGTGCAGGAAAACTGAGTCTTATTATACACACACAGTCAGTGCAGGGACACTGACTCTTGTTACACACATACAGTCAGTGCTGTGACACTCAGTCCTGTTATATACAGTCAGTACAGGAAACTGAGTCATATTATACACACACAGTCAGAGCAGGGACACTGACTCTTGTTAGACACACACAGTCAGTGCTGGGACACTGAGTCCTGTTCTACACACACAGTCAGTGCTGGGACACTGAGTCCTGTTATACACACACAGTCAGTGCTGGACGCACACTGTCCTGTTATACACACACAGTCAGTGGTGCAACACTCAGTCCTGTTGCACCCACACAATCAGTGCTGGGGCACTCATTCCTGTTATACACACACACAGTCAGTGCTGGGATACTCAATCCTGTTATACACACACAGTCAGTGCTGGGACACTCAGTCCTGTTATGCACACACCGTCAGTGCTGGGACACCCAATCCTGTTATAGACATACAATCATTGCTGGGACACTCAGTCCTGTTACATCCAGTCAGTGCAGGGACACTAAGTCTTGTTATACTCACACAGTCAGTGCTGGGACACTCAGTCCTGTTATACGCACACATGTCAGTGTTGGGACACTCAGTCCTGTTACACACAAAGTCTGTGCTGGGAGACTCAGTCCTGTTACACACACACAGTCAATGCTGGGACACTCAGTCCTGTTATACACACACAGTCAGTGCTTGGACACTCAGTCCAGTTACATACAGTCAGTGCAGGAAAACTATGTCTTGTTACACACACAGTCAGTGCAGGGACACTGATTCTTGTTATACACACACATTCAGTGCTGGGACACTGAGTCCTGGTATAGACGCACAGTCAGTGCTGGGACACTAAGTCCTGTTACATACAATCAGTGCAGGGACACTGAGTCTTGTTATACTCACACAGTCAGTGCTGGGACATTCAGTTCTGGTATACACACTCAGTCAGTGCTGGGGCACTCAGTCCTGTTACACACAAAGTCTGTGCTGGGAGACTCAGTCCTGTTACACACACACAGTCAATGCTGGGATACTCAGTCCTGTTATACACACACAGCCAGTGCTGGGCCACTCAGTCCTGTTACATACAGTCAGTGCAGGAAAACTGAGTCTTATTATACGCACACAGTCAGTGCAGGGACACTGACTTGTGTTATACACACACAATCAGTGCTGGGATACTCTGTCCTGTTATGCACACATGGCCAGTGCTGGGTCACTCAATCCTGTTATACACCTACAGTCAGTGCTGTGACACTCAGTCCTGTCACACACAGTCAGTGCAGGGACACTGACTCTTGTTATACACACACAGTCAGTGCTGGGACACTCAGTCCTGTTATAGACACACAGTCAGCACTGGGACACTCAGTCCTGTTACATTCAGTCAGTGCAGGAAAACTATGTCTTGTTACACACACAGTCAGTGCAGGGACACTGACTTTTGTTGTACACACACAGTCAGTGCTGGGACATTCAGTCCTGGTATACACACACAGTCAGTGCTGGGACACTCTGTCCTGTTATGCACACACGGTCAGCGCTGGGACACTCAATCCTGTTATACACATACAGTCAGTGCTGTGACACTCAGTCCTGTTACATACAGTCAGTGCAGGGACAATGAGTCTTGTTTTACACACACAGTCAGTGCTGGGAGACTCAGTCCTGTTACATACAGTCAGTGCGGGGACACTGAGTCCTGTAATGCACACACAGTCAGTGTTGGGACACTTAGTCCTGTTATACACCCAGTCCCTTCTGTTTTCGGACGTTAAGTAAATTAAGGGATGTGTGGATAGTGCAGGATTGTCGTGTTAAGTGAGATTATCAGGCCCATAAGACTCCTCTTATTTCTTTTGTTCACAGTATGCGGCCAGGACGCTGTGTTACCAGTGAAGATTGGCTGTCTGGATTTTGAGCAGAGACACCATAGACTCCATAGGACCTAAGATGCTCTTCAAACGAGTACAGGTAATGTCTGATCCCCCTGTATCCTCAGTGTGCCATTGTCATCCCCTCGAGTGCTGTATCAATCTTTAGCTGATATCGTTCCTGGGATCTGTCATGTTATTATAACGATATAATACTTTGGGCTAGTTTAACATGCTAGACACTATGTTGCAATCGCTCATAAGGGATTAGGTAATCAGATTGCTGGTTCATTTATTCATACGAGGCACATGAGAACAGTTATACAAGTGACACTCAGTCCTGTTGTACGCACACAGTGCTGAGAAATTCATCCTGTTATACACACACAGACACTGCTGGGACACTCAATTCTGTTATACACACACAGTCAGCGCTGGGACACTCAATCCTGTTGTACACACATAGTCAGTGCTGCGCACTCTGTCCTGTTATGCACACACAATCAATGCTGATGCACTCTGTCCTGTTAAACACACACAGTCAGTGCTGCAACCCTCAGTCCTGTTGCACACACACACAGTCAGTGCTTGGACACTCATTCCTGTTATACACACACAGTCAGTGCTGGGACACTGGATTCTGTTACACACACACAGTCAGTGCTGGGCACTCTGTCTTGTTATACACACACAGTCAGTGCTGGGACACTCAGTCCTGTTATGCACACACAGTCAGTGCTGGGACACCCAATCCTGTTAGAAACATACAGTCATTGCTGGGACACTCAGTCCTGTTACATCCAGTCAGTGCAGGGACACTGAGTCTTGTTATACTCACACAGTCAGTGCTGGGACGCTCAGTCCTGGTATACACACACAGTCAGTGCTGGGACACTGAGTCCAGTTCTACACACACCGTCAGTGCTGAGACACTGGATCCTGTTATACACACAAAGGCAGTGCGGGGATTCTCAATCCTGTTATACACACACAGTCAGTGCTGGACGCACACTGTCCTGTTAGACACACATAGTCAGTGCAGGGACACTCAGTCATGTTATACACACACAGTCAGTGCTGGGACACTCAATTCTGTTGTACACATAGAGTCAGTGCTGTGACACTCCGTCCTGTTACACACACACAGTCAGTGCTGTGACACTCAGTCCTGTTACATACAGTCAGCGCAGGAAAACTGAGTCTTATTATACACACACAGTCAGTGCAGGGACACTGACTCTTGTTATGCACAGACAGTCAGTGCTGGGACACTGAGTCCTGTTCTACACACACAGTCAGTGCTGGGACACTGAGTCCTGTTATACACACACAGTCAGTGCTGGACGCACACTGTCCTGTTATACACACACAGTCAGTGGTGCGACACTCAGTCCTGTTGCACCCACACAATCAGTGCTGGGGCACTCATTCCTGTTATACACACACACAGTCAGTGCTGGGATACTCAATCCTGTTATACACACACAGTCAGTGCTGGGACACTCAATTCTTTTATACACATACGGTCAGTGCTGTGACACTCAGTCCTGTTATACGCACACATGTCAGTGCTGGGACACTGAGTCCTGTTCTACACACACCGTCAGTGCTGGGACACTGGATGCTGTTATACACATATAGTCAGTGCTGGGATACTCAATCCTGTTATACACACACAGTCAGTGCTGGACGCACACTGTCCTGTTAGACACACACAGTCAGTGCTGGGACTCTCAGTCCTGTTACTAACGGGCAGTCAGTGCTGGGACACTCAGTCCTGTTATACACACACAGTCAGTGCTGGGACACTCAGTCCAGTTACATACAGTCAGTGCAGGGACACTGATTCTTGTTATACACACACATTCAGTGCTGGGACACTGAGTCCTTTTATAGATGCACAGTCAGTGCTGGGACGCTAAGTCCTGTTACATACAATCAGTGCAGGGACACTGAGTCTTGTTATACTCACACAGTCAGTGCTGGGACATTCAGTCCTGGTATACACACTCAGTCAGTGCTGGGGCACTCAGTCCTGTTACATACAGTCAGTGCAGGAAAACTGAGTCTTATTATACACACACAGTCAGTGCAGGGACACTGACTTGTGTTATACACACACAGTCAGTGCTGGGACACTCTGTCCTGTTATGCACACACGGTCAGTGCTGGGTCACTCAATCCTGTTATACACATACAGTCAGTGCTGTGACACTCAGTCCTGTTACATATAGTCAGTGCAGGAACAATGATTCTTGTTTTACACACACAGACAGTGCTGGGAGACTCAGTCCTGTTACATACAGTCAGTGCGGGGACACTGAGTCCTGTAATGCACACACAGTCAGTGTTGGGACACTCAGTCCTGTTATACACCCAGTCCCTTCTGTTTTCGGACGTTAAGTAAATTAAGGGATGTGTGGATAGTGCAGGATTGTCGTGTTAAGTGAGATTATCAGGCCAATAAGACTCCTCTTATTTCTTTTGTTCACAGTATGCGGCCGTGACGCTGTATTACCAGTGAAGATTGGCTGTCTGGATTGTGAGCAGAGACACCATAGACTCCAGAGGACCTAAGATGCTCTTCAAACCAGTACAGGTAATGTCTGATCCCCCTGTATCCTCAGTGTGCCATTGTCATCCCCTCGAGTGCTGTATCAATCTTTAGCTGATATCGTTCCTGGGATCTATCATGTTATTATAACGAGATAATACTTTGGGCTAGTTTAACATGCTAGACACGATGTGGCAATCGCTCATAAGGGATTAGGTAATCAGATCGCTGGTTCATTTATTCATACGAGGCACATGAGAACAGTTATACAAGTGACACTCAGTCCTGTTGTACGCACACAGTGCTGAGAAATTCATCCTGTTATACACACACAGACACTGCTGGGACACTCAATTCTGTTATACACACACAGTCAGCGCTGGGACAGTCAATCCTGTTGTACACACATAGTCAGTGCTGCGACCTCTGTCCTGTTATGCACACACAATCAATGCTGATGCACTCTGTCCTGTTAAACACACACAGTCAGTGCTGCGACCCTCAGTCCTGTTGCACACACACACAGTCAGTGCTGGGACACTCATTCCTGTTATACACACACAGTCAGTGCTTGGCACTCTGTCTTGTTATACACACACAAGTCAGTGCTGGGACACTCAGTCCTGTTATGCACACACAGTCAGTGCTGGGACACTCAGTCCTGTTATAGACATACAGTCATTGCTGGGACACTAAGTCCTGTTATGCACACACAGTCAGTGCTGGGACACCCAATCCTGTTATAGACATACAGTCATTGCTGGGACACTAAGTCCTGTTACATACAGTCAGTGCAGGGACACTTAGTCTTGTTATACACACACAGTCAGTGCTGGGACACTCAGTCCTGGTATACACACACAGTCAGTGCTGGGACACAGTCCTGTTCTACACACACCGTCAGTGCTGGGACACTGGTTCCTGTTATACACACATAGTCAGTGCTGGGATACTCAATCCTGTTATACACACACAGTCAGTGCTGGATGCACACTGTCCTGTTAGACACACACAGTCAGTGCTGGGAATCTCAATCCTGTTACTCACAGGCAGTCAGTGCTGGGACACTCAGTCCTGTTACACACAAAGTCTGTGCTGGGAGATTCTGTCCTGTTACACACACAAAGTCAATGCTGGTACACTCAGTCCTGGTATACACACACAGTCAGTGCTGGGACACTCAGTCCTGCTCATACAATCAGTGCAGGAAAACTATGTCTTGTTATACACACAGTCAGTGCAGGTACATTGATTTTTGTTATACACACACAGTCAGTGCTGGGAAACTGAGTCCTGGTATAGAGCACAGTCAGTGCTGGGACACTAAGTCCTGTTACATACAGTCAGTGCAGGGACACTGAGTCTTGTTATACTCACATAGTCAGTGCTGGGACATTCAGCCCTGTTATACACACACAGTCAGTGCTGGGACACTGGATTCTGTTATACACACACAGTCAGTGCTGGGCACTCTGTCTTGTTATACACACACAAGTCAGTGCTGGGACACTCAGTCCTGTTATGCACACACCGTCAGTGCTGGGACACCCAATCCTGTTATAGACATACAGTCATTGCTGGGACACTCAGTCCTGTTACATCCAGGCAGTGCAGGGACACTAAGTCTTGTTATACTCACACAGTCAGTGCTGGGACACTCAGTCCTGTTATACGCACACATGTCAGTGCTGGGACACTCAGTCCTGTTACACACAAAGTCTGTGCTGGGAGACTCAGTCCTGTTACACACACACAGTCAATGCTGGGACACTCAGTCCTGTTATACACACACAGTCAGTGCTGGGAACTCTGGATCCTGTTATACACACATAGTCAGTGCTGGGATACTCAATCCTGTTATACACACACAGTCAGTGCTGGGACATTCAGTCCTGTTAGACACACACAGTCAGTGCTGGGACACTCAGTACTGTTACACACAAAGTCTGTGCTGGGAGACTCAGTCCTGTTACACACACACAGTCAATGCTGGGATACTCAGTCCTGTTATACACACACAGTCAGTGCTGGGACACTCAATCCTGTTATAGACATACAGTCAGTGCTGGGACACTCAGTCCTGTTATACACACACAGTCAGTGCTGGGACACTCAGTCCTGTTACATACAGTCAGTACTGGGACACTCAGTCCTGTTACATAAAGTCAGTGCTGTGACACTCAGTCCTGTTACATACAGTCAGTGCAGGAAAACTATGTCTTGTTATACACACACCGTCAGTGCAGGGACACTGACTGTTGTTATACACACGTAGTCAGTGCTAGGACACTCAGTCCTGGTATACACGCACAGTCAGTGCTGGGACACTGTGTCCTGTTCTACACACACAATCAGTGCTGGGACACTTAGTCCTGTTATACACACACAGTCATTGCTGGACGCACACTGTCCTGTTATACACACACAGTCAGTAGTGCTACACTCAGTCCTGTTGCACCAACACAATCAGTCCTGGGGCACTCATTCCTGTTATACACACACACAGTCAGTGCTGGGACACTCAATTCTGTAATACACATACAGTCAGTGCTGTGACACTCAGTCCTGTTACACACACACAGTCAGTGCTGGGACACTCAATCCTGTTACTGACATACAGTCAGTGCTGGGACACTCAGTCTTGTTACATAGAGTCAGTGTAGGGACACTGAGTCTTGCGATAATCAGTCCTATTGTACACACACAGTCAGTGCTGGGACACTCAGTCCTGTTACATACGCACAGTCAGTGCTGGGATACTCAGTACTGTTACTCACACAAAGTCAGTTCTGGGACACTCAGTCCCGTTATACACATACAGTCAGTGCTGGGACACTGATTCCTGTTATACACACACATTAAGTTCTGGGACACTCAATCCTGTTATGCACACACAGTCAGTGCTGGGACACTCAGTCCTGTTACACACGCGCAGTCAGTGCTGGGACACTCAATTCTGTTATACACATACAGTCAGTGCTGTGACACTCAGTCCTGTTATTGACATACAGTCAGTGCTGTGACACTCAGTCCTGTTACACACACAGTCAGTGCTTGGACACTCAGTCCTGTTACATACGCAAAGTCAGTGCTGGGATACTCAGTACTGGTATACACACACAGTCAGTGCTGGGACACTCAGTCCTGTTATACACATCCAGTCAGTGCTGGGACACTCAGTCCTGTTATACACAGACAGTCAGTGCTGGGACACTGAATCCTGTTATACACACACATTATGTGCTGGGACCCTCAGTCCTGTTATTGACACATAGTCAGTGCAGGGACACTCAGTGCCATTGTATGCACCCAGTCAGTGCTGTGACACTCATTCTTGTTATAGACACACAGTCACTGCTGTGACATTCAGTCCTGTTATTCACAAACACAGTCAGTGTTGGGACACGCAGCTGTATAACACACACACAATCAGTGCTGTGACACTCAATCATGTTATACACACCCAGTCAGTGCGGGGGCACTCATTCCTGTTATAGACACGCAGTCAGTGCAGTAACATTAGGTCGTGTAACACACACACAATCATTGCTCTGACACTCAGTCCTGTTACAAACACACTGTCAATGCTGGGACACGCAATCCTGTTAAGCACATACAGTCAGTTTTGTGATACTCAGTCCTGTTACACACACGCAGTCAATGCTGGGATCCTCAGTCTTGTTATACACATACAGTCAGTGCTGGGACATTCAGTCCTGTTATAGACATACAGTCAGCGCTGTGACACTCAGTCCTGTTACATACAGTCAGTGCAGGGACACCAAGTCTTGCGATACTCAGTCCTATTGTACGCACACTGTCAGTGCTGGGACACTAAATCCTGTTATACACATACAGTCAGTGCTGTGACACTCAGTCCTGTTATACACATACAGTCACTGCCCTGACACTCAGTCCTGCTATGCACACACAGTCAATGCTGCGACACTCAGTCCTGTTATACACACACCGTCAATGCAGGGACACTGACTGTTGTTATACACACGTAGTCAGTGCTGGGACACTCAGTCCTGTTACACACGCGCAGTCAGTGCTGGGACACTCAGTCCTGTTACACACAGACAGTCACTGCTGGGACACTCAATTCTGTTATACACATACAGTCAGTGCTGTGACACTCCGTCCTGTTACACACATACAGTCAGTGCTGTGACACTCAGCACTGTTACACACACAGTCAGTGCTGGGACACACAATCCTGTTATAAACACACAGTCAGTGCTGGGACACTCAGTCCTGTTAAAGACACACAGTCTATGCTGCGACACTCTGTCCTGTTACATACAGTTAGTGCAGGAAAACTATGTCTTGTTATACACACACCGTCAGTGCAGGGTCACTGACTGTTGTTATACACACATAGTCAGTGCTGGGACACTCAGTCCTGGTGTACATGCACAGTCAGTGCTGGGACACTGGATCCTGTTATACACACACAGTCATTGCTGGACGCACACTGTCCTGTTATACACACACGTCAGTGGTGCGACACTCAGTCCTGTTACACACACACAGTCAGTGCTGGGACACTCAATCCTGTTACTGACATACAGTCAGTGCTGGGACACTCAGTCTTGTTACATAGAGTCAGTGTAGGGGCACTGAGTCTTGTGATAATCAGTCCTATTGTACACACACAGTCAGTGCTGGGACACTCAATCCTGTTATGCACACACAGTCAGTGCTGGGACACTCAGTCCTGTTACATACACACAGTCAGTGCTGGGATACTCAGTACTGGTATACACACACAGTCAGTGCTGGGACACTCAGTCCTGTTACTCACACAAAGTCAGTTCTGGGACACTCAGTCCTGTTTTACACACTCAGTCAGTGCTGGGACACTGAGTCCTGTTATACACATACAGTCAGTGCTGGGATACTGAATCCTGTTATACACACACATTAAGTTCTGGGACACTCAGTCTTGTTATAGACACATAGTCAGTGCTTGGACACTCAGTCCTGTTACACACACACAGTCAGTGCTGGGACACACAATCCTGTTATGCACATACACTCAGTGTTGTGATACTCAGTGCTGTTACACACACACAGTCAATGCTGGGACCCTTAGTCCTGTTATACACGCACAGTCAGTGCTGGGACACACAATCCTGTTATGCACATACACTCAGTGTTGTGATACTCAGTGCTGTTACACACACACAGTCAATGCTGGGACCCTCAGTCCTGTTATGCACACACAGTCAGTGCTGGGATACCCAGTCCTGTATTGGACATACAGTCAGTGCTGTGACACTCAGTCCTGTTACATACAGTCTTGCGATACTCAGTCCTATTGTACGCAAACTGTCAGTGCTGGGACACTCAGTGCTGTGATGCACACACAGTCAGTGCTGCGACACTCAGTCCTGTTATGCACACGCAGTCAGTGCTGTGAGACTCAGTCCTGTTATACACACAGTCAGTGCTGGGACACGCAATCCTGTTATACACACACAGTCAGTGCTGGGACACTCAGTCCTGTTATACACACACAGTCATTGCTGGGACAAACAGTCCTGTGATACAAACAGTCAGTGCTGGGATACTCAGTCCTGTTATACACACACAGTCAGTTCTGGGACAAACAGTCCTGTTATAGACATACAGTCAGTGCTGGGACACTCAGTCCTGTTACATACAGTCAGTGATGGGATACTGAGTCTTGTTATACACACACAGTCAGTGCAGGGATACTCAATCCTGTTATACACACACAGTCAGTGCTGCGACACTCAGTCCTGTTATACACGCAGTCAATGCTGGGACACGCAATCCTGTTATACACACACAGTCAGTGATGGGACACTCAGTCCTGTTATACACACAGTCAGTGCTGCGACACGCAATCCTGTTATACACACACAGTCAGTGCTGGGACACTCAGTCCTGTTACACAAACACAGTCAGTGCTGGGACACTCAGTCCTGTTACACACACATTGTCAGTGCTGGGACACACATTCCTGTTACATACAGTCAGTGAAGGGATACTGAGTCTTCTTATACACACACAGTCAGTGCTGGGACACTGAGTCCTGTTACACACACATAGTCAGTGCTGGGATACTCAATCCTGTTATACACACACAGACAGTGCTGCGACACTCAGTCCTGTTATACCCACACAGTCAGTTCTGGGACACTTAGTCCTGTTACACACACACTGTCAGTGCTGGGACCCTCAGTCCTTTTATACCCACACAGTCAGTGCTGGGGCACTCAGTCCTTTTATACACACACTGTCAGTGCTGTGACACCCAATCCTGTTATACACACAGTCAGTGCTGGGACACTCAATCCTGTTATACACACACATTAAGTGCTGGGACACTCAATCCTGTTATAGACACATAGTCAGTGCTTGCACACTCAGTCCTGTTACACACACACAGTCAGTGCTGCGACACTCAGTCCTGTTATGCACACACAGTCAGTGCTGTGAGACTCAGTCCTGTTATACACACAGTCAGTGCTGGGACACGCAATCCTGTTATACACACACAGTCAGTGCTGGGACACTCAGTCCTGTTACACGCACTTAGTCAGTGCTGGGACACTCAGTCCTGTGATACACACACAGTCAGTGCTGGGACACTCAGTCCTGTTATACACACACAGTCATTGCTGGGACAAACAGTCCTGTTATACAAACAGTCAGTGCTGGGATACTCAGTCCTGTTATACACACACAGTCAGTTCTGGGACAAACAGTCCTGTTATAGACATACAGTCAGTGCTGGGACACTCAGTCCTGTTACATACAGTCAGTGATGGGATACTGAGTCTTGTTATACACACACAGTCAGTGCAGGGATACTCAATCCTGTTATACACACACAGTCAGTGCTGCGACACTCAGTCCTGTTATACACACACAGTCAGTGCTGTGACACTCAGTCCTGTTATACACGCAGTCAATGCTGGGACACGCAATCCTGTTATACACACACAGTCAGTGATGGGACACTCAGTCCTGTTATAAACACAGTCAGTGCTGCGACACGCAATCCTGTTATACACACACAGTCAGTGCTGGGACACTCAGTCCTGTTACACACACACAGTCAGTGCTGGGACACTCAGTCCTGTTACACACACATTGTCAGTGCTGGGACACACATTCCTGTTACATACAGTCAGTGAAGGGATACTGAGTCTTCTTATACACACACAGTCAGTGCTGGGACACTGAGTCCTGTTACACACACATAGTCAGTGCTGGGATACTCAATCCTGTTATACACACACAGACAGTGCTGCGACACTCAGTCCTGTTATACCCACACAGTCAGTTCTGGGACACTTAGTCCTGTTACACACACACTGTCAGTGCTGGGACCCTCAGTCCTTTTATACCCACACAGTCAGTGCTGGGGCACTCAGTCCTTTTATACACACACTGTCAGTGCTGTGACACCCAATCCTGTTATACACACAGTCAGTGCTGGGACACTCAATCCTGTTATACACACACAGACAGTGCTGGGACACTCAATCCTGTTATAGACACATAGTCAGTGCTTGCACACTCAGTCCTGATACACACACACTGTCAGTGCTGGGACCCTCAGTCCTTTTATACCCACACAGTCAGTGCTGGGGCACTCAGTCCTTTTATACACACACTGTCAGTGCTGTGACACCCAATCCTGTTATACACACAGTCAGTGCTGGGACACTCAATCCTGTTATACACACACATTAAGTGCTGGGACACTCAATCCTGTTATAGACACATAGTCAGTGCTTGCACACTCAGTCCTGTTACACACACACAGTCAGTGCTGCGACACTCAGTCCTGTTATGCACACACAGTCAGTGCTGTGAGACTCAGTCCTGTTATACACACAGTCAGTGCTGGGACACGCAATCCTGTTATACACACACAGTCAGTGCTGGGACACTCAGTCCTGTTATACACACACAGTCATTGCTGGGACAAACAGTCCTGTTATACAAACAGTCAGTGCTGCGATACTCAGTCCTGTTATACACACACAGTCAGTTCTGGGACAAACAGTCCTGTTATAGACATACAGTCAGTGCTGGGACACTCAGTCCTGTTACATACAGTCAGTGATGGGATACTGAGTCTTGTTATACACACACAGTCAGTGCAGGGATACTCAATCCTGTTATACACACACAGTCAGTGCTGCGACACTCAGTCCTGTTATACACACACAGTCAGTGCTGTGACACTCAGTCCTGTTATACACGCAGTCAATGCTGGGACACGCAATCCTGTTATACACACACAGTCAGTGATGGGACACTCAGTCCTGTTATACACACAGTCAGTGCTGCGACAAGCAATCCTGTTATACACACACAGTCAGTGCTGGGACACTCAGTCCTGTTACACACACACAGTCAGTGCTGGGACACTCAGTCCTGTTACACACACATTGTCAGTGCTGGGACACACATTCCTGTTACATACAGTCAGTGAAGGGATACTGAGTCTTCTTATACACACACAGTCAGTGCTGGGACACTGAGTCCTGTGACACACACATAGTCAGTGCTGGGATACTCAATCCTGTTATACACACACAGACAGTGCTGCGACACTCAGTCCTGTTATACCCACACAGTCAGTTCTGGGACACTTAGTCCTGTTGCACACACACTGTCAGTGCTGGGACCCTCAGTCCTTTTATACCCACACAGTCAGTGCTGGGGCACTCAGTCCTTTTATACACACACTGTCAGTGCTGTGACACCCAATCTTGTTATACACACAGTCAGTGCTGGGACACTCAATCCTGTTATACACACACATTAAGTGCTGGGACACTCAATCCTGTTATAGACACATAGTCAGTGCTTGCACACTCAGTCCTGTTACACACACACAGTCAGTGCTGCGACACTCAGTCCTTTTATGCACACACAGTCAGTGCTGTGAGACTCAGTCCTGTTATACACACAGTCAGTGCTGGGACACGCAATCCTGTTATACACACACAGTCAGTGCTGGGACACTCAGTCCTGTTACACGCACTTAGTCAGTGCTGGGACACTCAGTCCTGTGATACACACACAGTCAGTGCTGGGCCACTCAGTCCTGTTATACACACACAGTCAGTTCTGGGACAAACAGTCCTGTTATAGACATACAGTCAGTGCTGGGACACTCAGTCCTGTTACATACAGTCAGTGATGGGATACTGAGTCTTGTTATACACACACAGTCAGTGCAGGGACACTGAGTCCTGTTATACACACATAGTCAGTGCTGGGATACTCAATCCTGTTATACACACACAGTCAGTGCTGCGACACTCAGTCCTGTTATACACACACAGTCAGTGCTGTGACACTCAGTCCTGTTATACACGCAGTCAATGCTGGGACACGCAATCCTGTTATACACACACAGTCAGTGATGGGACACTCAGTCCTGTTATACACACAGTCAGTGCTGCGACACGCAATCCTGTTATACACACACAGTCAGTGCTGGGACACTCAGTCCTGTTACACACACACAGTCAGTGCTGGGACACTCAGTCCTGTTACACACACATTGTCAGTGCTGGGACACACATTCCTGTTACATACAGTCAGTGAAGGGATACTGAGTCTTCTTATACACACACAGTCAGTGCTGGGACACTGAGTCCTGTTACACACACATAGTCAGTGCTGGGATACTCAATCCTGTTATACACACACAGACAGTGCTGCGACACTCAGTCCTGTTATACCCACACAGTCAGTTCTGGGACACTTAGTCCTGTTACACACACACTGTCAGTGCTGGGACCCTCAGTCCTTTTATACCCACACAGTCAGTGCTGGGGCACTCAGTCCTTTTATACACACACTGTCAGTGCTGTGACACCCAATCCTGTTATACACACAGTCAGTGCTGGGACACTCAATCCTGTTATACACACACATTAAGTGCTGGGACACTCAATCCTGTTATAGACACATAGTCAGTGCTTGGACACTCAGTCCTGTTACACACACACAGTCAATGCTGGGACCCTCAGTCCTGTTATACACGCACAGTCAGTGCTGGGACACACAATCCTGTTATGCACATACACTCAGTGTTGTGATACTCAGTGCTGTTACACACACACAGTCAATGCTGGGACCCTCAGTCCTGTTATGCACACACAGACAGTGCTGGGATACTCAGTCCTGTATTGGACATACAGTCAGTGCTGTGACACTCAGTCCTGTTACATACAGTCTTGCGATACTCAGTCCTATTGTACGCAAACTGTCAGTGCTGGGACACTCAGTCCTGTTATGCACACACAGTCAGTGCTGGGACACTCAATTTTGTAATACACATACAGTCAGTGCTGTGACACTCAGTCCTGTTACACACACACAGTCAGTGCTGGGACACTCAATCCTGTTACTGACATACAGTCAGTGCTGGGACACTCAGTCTTGTTACATAGAGTCAGTGTAGGGACACTGAGTCTTGCTATAATCAGTCCTATTGTACACACACAGTCAGTGCTGGGACACTCAATCCTGTTATGCACACACAGTCAGTGCTGGGACACTCAGTCCTGTTACATACGCACAGTCAGTGCTGGGATACTCAGTACTGGTATACACACACAGTCAGTGCTGGGACACTCAGTCCTGTTACTCACACAAAGTCAGTGCTGGGACACTCAGTCCTGTTATACACACACATTAAGTTCTGGGACACTCAGTCTTGTTATAGACACATAGTCAGTGCTTGGACACTCAGTCCTGTTACACACACACAGTCAGTGCTGGGACACACAATCCTGTTATGCACATACACTCAGTGTTGTGATACTCAGTGCTTTTACACACACACAGTCAATGCTGGGACCCTCAGTCCTGTTATACATGCACAGTCAGTGCTGGGACACACAATCCTGTTATGCACATACACTCAGTGTTGTGATACTCAGTGCTGTTACACACACACAGTCAATGCTGGGACCCTCAGTCCTGTTATACACGCACAGTCAGTGCTGGGACACACAATCCTGTTATGCACATACACTCAGTGTTGTGATACTCAGTGCTGTTACACACACACACAGTCAATGCTGGGACCCTCAGTCCTGTTATGCACACACAGTCAGTGCTGGGATACCCAGTCCTGTATTGGACATACAGTCAGTGCTGTGACACTCAGTCCTGTTACATACAGTCTTGCGATACTCAGTCCTATTGTACGCAAACTGTCAGTGCTGGGACACTCAGTCCTGTTATGCACACACAGTCAGTGCTGCGACACTCAGTCCTGTTATGCACACACAGTCAGTGCTGTGAGACTCAGTCCTGTTACACACACACAGTCAGTGCTGGGACACTCAGTCCTGTTACACACACATTGTCAGTGCTGGGACACACATTCCTGTTACATACAGTCAGTGAAGGGATACTGAGTCTTCTTATACACACACAGTCAGTGCTGGGACACTGAGTCCTGTTACACACACATAGTCAGTGCTGGGATACTCAATCCTGTTATACACACACAGACAGTGCTGCGACACTCAGTCCTGTTATACCCACACAGTCAGTTCTGGGACACTTAGTCCTGTTACACACACACTGTCAGTGCTGGGACCCTCAGTCCTTTTATACCCACACAGTCAGTGCTGGGACACTCAGTCCTTTTATACACACACTGTCAGTGCTGTGACACCCAATCCTGTTATACACACAGTCAGTGCTGGGACACTCAATCCTGTTATACACACACATTAAGTGCTGGGACACTCAATCCTGTTATAGACACATAGTCAGTGCTTGGACACTCAGTCCTGTTACACACACACAGTCAGTGCTGCGACACTCAGTCCTGTTATGCACACACAGTCAGTGCTGTGAGACTCAGTCCTGTTATACACACAGTCAGTGCTGGGACACGCAATCCTGTTATACACACACAGTCAGTGCTGGGACCCTCAGTCCTGTTATACACGCACGGTCAGTGCTGGGACACTCAGTCCTGTGATACACACACAGTCAGTGCTGGGACACTCAGTCCTGTTACACACACACAGTCAGTGCTGGGACACTCAATCCTGTTACTGACATACAGTCAGTGCTGGGACACTCAGTCTTGTTACATAGAGTCAGTGTAGGGACACTGAGTCTTGCGATAATCAGTCCTATTGTACACACACAGTCAGTGCTGGGACACTCAATCCTGTTATGCACACACAGTCAGTGCTGGGACACTCAGTCCTGTTACATACGCACAGTCAGTGCTGGGATACTCAGTACTGTTACTCACACAAAGTCAGTTCTGGGACACTCAGTCCCGTTATACACATACAGTCAGTGCTGGGACACTGATTCCTGTTATACACACACATTAAGTTCTGGGACACTCAATCCTGTTATGCACACACAGTCAGTGCTGGGACACTCAGTCCTGTTACTCACAAAAAGTCAGTGCTGGGACACTCAGTCCTGTTACACACGCGCAGTCAGTGCTGGGACACTCAATTCTGTTATACACATACAGTCAGTGCTGTGACACTCAGTCCTGTTATTGACATACAGTCAGTGCTGTGACACTCAGTCCTGTTACACACACAGTCAGTGCTTGGACACTCAGTCCTGTTACATACGCAAAGTCAGTGCTGGGATACTCAGTACTGGTATACACACACAGTCAGTGCTGGGACACTCAGTCCTGTTATACACATCCAGTCAGTGCTGGGACACTCAGTCCTGTTATACAGACAGTCAGTGCTGGGACACTGAATCCTGTTATACACACACATTATGTGCTGGGACCCTCAGTCCTGTTATTGACACATAGTCAGTGCAGGGACACTCAGTGCCATTGTATGCACCCAGTCAGTGCTGTGACACTCATTCTTGTTATAGACACACAGTCACTGCTGTGACATTCAGTCCTGTTATTCACAAACACAGTCAGTGTTGGGACACGCAGCTGTATAACACACACACAATCAGTGCTGTGACACTCAATCATGTTACACACACCCAGTCAGTGCGGGGGCACTCATTCCTGTTATAGACACGCAGTCAGTGCAGTAACATTAGGTCGTGTAACACACACACAATCATTGCTCTGACACTCAGTCCTGTTACAAACACACTGTCAATGCTGGGACACGCAATCCTGTTAAGCACATACAGTCAGTTTTGTGATACTCAGTCCTGTTACACACACGCAGTCAATGCTGGGATCCTCAGTCTTGTTATACACATACAGTCAGTGCTGGGACATTCAGTCCTGTTATAGACATACAGTCAGCGCTGTGACACTCAGTCCTGTTACATACAGTCAGTGCAGGGACACCAAGTCTTGCGATACTCAGTCCTATTGTACGCACACTGTCAGTGCTGGGACACTAAATCCTGTTATACACATACAGTCAGTGCTGTGACACTCAGTCCTGTTATACACATACAGTCACTGCCCTGACACTCAGTCCTGCTATGCACACACAGTCAATGCTGCGACACTCAGTCCTGTTATACACACACCGTCAGTGCAGGGACACTGACTGTTGTTATACACACGTAGTCAGTGCTGGGACACTCAGTCCTGTTACACACGCGCAGTCAGTGCTGGGACACTCAGTCCTGTTACACACAGACAGTCACTGCTGGGACACTCAATTCTGTTATACACATACAGTCAGTGCTGTGACACTCCGTCCTGTTACACACATACAGTCAGTGCTGTGACACTCAGCACTGTTACACACACAGTCAGTGCTGGGACACACAATCCTGTTATAAACACACAGTCAGTGCTGGGACACTCAGTCCTGTTAAAGACACACAGTCTATGCTGCGACACTCTGTCCTGTTACATACAGTTAGTGCAGGAAAACTATGTCTTGTTATACACACACCGTCAGTGCAGGGTCACTGACTGTTGTTATACACACGTAGTCAGTGCTGGGACACTCAGTCCTGGTGTACATGCACAGTCAGTGCTGGGACACTGGATCCTGTTATACACACACAGTCATTGCTGGACGCACACTGTCCTGTTATACACACACGTCAGTGGTGCGACACTCAGTCCTGTTACACACACACAGTCAGTGCTGGGACACTCAATCCTGTTACTGACATACAGTCAGTGCTGGGACACTCAGTCTTGTTACATAGAGTCAGTGTAGGGGCACTGAGTCTTGCGATAATCAGTCCTATTGTACACACACAGTCAGTGCTGGGACACTCAATCCTGTTATGCACACACAGTCAGTGCTGGGACACTCAGTCCTGTTACATACACACAGTCAGTGCTGGGATACTCAGTACTGGTATACACACACAGTCAGTGCTGGGACACTCAGTCCTGTTACTCACACAAAGTCAGTTCTGGGACACTCAGTCCTGCTTTACACACTCAGTCAGTGCTGGGACACTGAGTCCTGTTATACACATACAGTCAGTGCTGGGATACTGAATCCTGTTATACACACACATTAAGTTCTGGGACACTCAGTCTTGTTATAGACACATAGTCAGTGCTTGGACACTCAGTCCTGTTACACACACACAGTCAGTGCTGGGACACACAATCCTGTTATGCACATACACTCAGTGTTGTGATACTCAGTGCTGTTACACACACACAGTCAATGCTGGGACCCTTAGTCCTGTTATACACGCACAGTCAGTGCTGGGACACACAATCCTGTTATGCACATACACTCAGTGTTGTGATACTCAGTGCTGTTACACACACACAGTCAATGCTGGGACCCTCAGTCCTGTTATGCACACACAGTCAGTGCTGGGATACCCAGTCCTGTATTGGACATACAGTCAGTGCTGTGACACTCAGTCCTGTTACATACAGTCTTGCGATACTCAGTCCTATTGTACGCAAACTGTCAGTGCTGGGACACTCAGTCCTGTGATGCACACACAGTCAGTGCTGCGACACTCAGTCCTGTTATGCACACGCAGTCAGTGCTGGGACACTCAGTCCTGTTACACGCACTTAGTCAGTGCTGGGACACTCAGTCCTGTTATACACACACAGTCAGTGCTGGGACACTCAGTCCTGTTATACACACACAGTCATTGCTGGGACAAACAGTCCTGTTATAGACATACAGTCAGTGCTGGGACACTCAGTCCTGTTACATACAGTCAGTGATGGGATACTGAGTCTTGTTATACACACACAGTCAGTGCAGGGATACTCAATCCTGTTATACACACACAGTCAGTGCTGCGACACTCAGTCCTGTTATACACACACAGTCAGTGCTGTGACACTCAGTCCTGTTATACACGCAGTCAATGCTGGGACACGCAATCCTGTTATACACACACAGTCAGTGATGGGACACTCAGTCCTGTTATAAACACAGTCAGTGCTGCGACACGCAATCCTGTTATACACACACAGTCAGTGCTGGGACACTCAGTCCTGTTACACACACACAGTCAGTGCTGGGACACTCAGTCCTGTTACACATACATTGTCAGTGCTGGGACACACATTCCTGTTACATACAGTCAGTGAAGGGATACTGAGTCTTCTTATACACACACAGTCAGTGCTGGGACACTGAGTCCTGTTACACACACATAGTCAGTGCTGGGATACTCAATCCTGTTATACACACACAGACAGTGCTGCGACACTCAGTCCTGTTATACCCACACAGTCAGTTCTGGGACACTTAGTCCTGTTACACACACACTGTCAGTGCTGGGACCCTCAGTCCTTTTATACCCACACAGTCAGTGCTGGGGCACTCAGTCCTTTTATACACACACTGTCAGTGCTGTGACACCCAATCCTGTTATACACACAGTCAGTGCTGGGACACTCAATCCTGTTATACACACACATTAAGTGCTGGGACACTCAATCCTGTTATAGACACATAGTCAGTGCTTGCACACTCAGTCCTGTTACACACACACTGTCAGTGCTGGGACCCTCAGTCCTTTTATACCCACACAGTCAGTGCTGGGGCACTCAGTCCTTTTATACACACACTGTCAGTGCTGTGACACCCAATCCTGTTATACACACAGTCAGTGCTGGGACACTCAATCCTGTTATACACACACATTAAGTGCTGGGACACTCAATCCTGTTATAGACACATAGTCAGTGCTTGCACACTCAGTCCTGTTACACACACACAGTCAGTGCTGCGACACTCAGTCCTGTTATGCACACACAGTCAGTGCTGTGAGACTCAGTCCTGTTATACACACAGTCAGTGCTGGGACACGCAATCCTGTTATACACACACAGTCAGTGCTGGGACACTCAGTCCTGTTACACGCACTTAGTCAGTGCTGGGACACTCAGTCCTGTGATACACACACAGTCAGTGCTGGGCCACTCAGTCCTGTTATACACACACAGTCAGTTCTGGGACAAACAGTCCTGTTATAGACATACAGTCAGTGATGGGATACTGAGTCTTGTTATACACACACAGTCAGTGCAGGGACACTGAGACAAAAACAGAATTACCTGGAAAAACTCAGCAGGTCTGGCAGCATCGGCGGAGTAGAAAAGAGTTGACGTTTCGAGTCCTCATGACCCTTCGACAGAACTGTCGAAGGGTCATGAGGACTCGAAACGTCAACTCTTTTCTTCTCCGCCGATGCTGCCAGACCTGCTGAGTTTTTCCAGGTAATTCTGTTTTTGTTTTGGATTTCCAGCATCCGCAGTTTTTTTGTTTTTATCTCAGTGACACTGAGTCCTGTTATACACACATAGTTAGTGCTGGGATACTCAATCCTGTTATACACACACAGTCAGTGCTGCGACACTCAGTCCTGTTATACCCACACAGTCAGTTCTGGGACACTTAGTCCTGTTATACACGCAGTCAATGCTGGGACACGCAATCCTGTTATACACACACAGTCAGTGCTGCGACACTCAGTCCTGTTATACACACACAGTCAGTGCTGTGACACTCAGTCCTGTTATACACGCAGTCAATGCTGGGACACGCAATCCTGTTATACACACACAGTCAGTGCTGGGACACTCAGTCCTGTTACACACACACAGTCAGTGCTGGGACACTCAGTCCTGTTACACACACACTGTCAGTGCTGGGACACACATTCCTGTTACATACAGTCAGTGAAGGGATACTGAGTCTTCTTATACACACACAGTCAGTGCTGGGACACTGAGTCCTGTTACACACACATAGTCAGTGCTGGGATACTCAATCCTGTTATACACACACAGACAGTGCTGCGACACTCAGTCCTGTTATACCCACACAGTCAGTTCTGGGACACTTAGTCCTGTTACACACACACTGTCAGTGCTGGGACCCTCAGTCCTTTTATACCCACACACTCAGTGCTGGGGCACTCAGTCCTTTTATACACACACTGTCAGCGCTGTGACACCCAATCCTGTTATACACACAGTCAGTGCTGGGACACTCAATCCTGTTATACACACACATTAAGTGCTGGGACACTCAATCCTGTTATAGACACATAGTCAGTGCTTGGACACTCAGTCCTGTTACACACACACAGTCAATGCTGGGACCCTCAGTCCTGTTATACACGCACAGTCAGTGCTGGGACACACAATCCTGTTATGCACATACACTCAGTGTTGTGATACTCAGTGCTGTTACACACACACAGTCAATGCTGGGACCCTCAGTCCTGTTATGCACACACAGACAGTGCTGGGATACTCAGTCCTGTATTGGACATACAGTCAGTGCTGTGACACTCAGTCCTGTTACATACAGTCTTGCGATACTCAGTCCTATTGTACGCAAACTGTCAGTGCTGGGACACTCAGTCCTGTTATGCACACACAGTCAGTGCTGGGACACTCAATTTTGTAATACACATACAGTCAGTGCTGTGACACTCAGTCCTGTTACACACACACAGTCAGTGCTGGGACACTCAATCCTGTTACTGACATACAGTCAGTGCTGGGACACTCAGTCTTGTTACATAGAGTCAGTGTAGGGACACTGAGTCTTGCTATAATCAGTCCTATTGTACCCACACAGTCAGTGCTGGGACACTCAATCCTGTTATGCACACACAGTCAGTGCTGGGACACTCAGTCCTGTTACATACGCACAGTCAGTGCTGGGATACTCAGTACTGGTATACACACACAGTCAGTGCTGGGACACTCAGTCCTGTTACTCACACAAAGTCAGTTCTGGGACACTCAGTCCTGTTTTACACACTCAGTCAGTGCTGGGACACTCAGTCCTGTTATAGACACATAGTCAGTGCTTGGACACTCAGTCCTGTTACACGCACACAGTCAATGCTGGGACCCTCAGTCCTGTTATACACGCACAGTCAGTGCTGGGACACACAATCCTGTTATGCACATACACTCAGTGTTGTGATACTCAGTGCTGTTACACACACACAGTCAATGCTGGGACCCTCAGTCCTGTTATACACGCACAGTCAGTGCTGGGACACACAATCCTGTTATGCACATACACTCAGTGTTGTGATACTCAGTGCTGTTACACACACACACAGTCAATGCTGGGACCCTCAGTCCTGTTATGCACACACAGTCAGTGCTGGGATACCCAGTCCTGTATTGGACATACAGTCAGTGCTGTGACACTCAGTCCTGTTACATACAGTCTTGCGATACTCAGTCCTATTGTACGCAAACTGTCAGTGCTGGGACACTCAGTCCTGTTATGCACACACAGTCAGTGCTGCGACACTCAGTCCTGTTATGCACACACAGTCAGTGCTGTGAGACTCAGTCCTGTTACACACACACAGTCAGTGCTGGGACACTCAGTCCTGTTACACACACATTGTCAGTGCTGGGACACACATTCCTGTTACATACAGTCAGTGAAGGGATACTGAGTCTTCTTATACACACACAGTCAGTGCTGGGACACTGAGTCCTGTTACACACACATAGTCAGTGCTGGGATACTCAATCCTGTTATACACACACAGACAGTGCTGCGACACTCAGTCCTGTTATACCCACACAGTCAGTTCTGGGACACTTAGTCCTGTTACACACACACTATCAGTGCTGGGACCCTCAGTCCTTTTATACCCACACAGTCAGTGCTGGGGCACTCAGTCCTGTTACACACACACAGTCAATGCTGGGACCCTCAGTCCTGTTATACACGCACAGTCAGTGCTGGGACACACAATCCTGTTATGCACATACACTCAGTGTTGTGATACTCAGTGCTGTTACACACACACAGTCAATGCTGGGACCCTCAGTCCTGTTATGCACGCACAGACAGTGCTGGGATACCCAGTCCTGTTTTGGACATACAGTCAGTGCTGTGACACTCAGTCCTGTTACATACAGTCTTGCGATACTCAGTCCTATTGTACGCAAACTGTCAGTGCTGGGACACTCAGTCCTGTTATGCACACACAGTCAGTGCTGGGACACTCAATTTTGTAATACACACACAGTCAGTGCTGGGACACTCAATCCTGTTACTGACATACAGTCAGTGCTGGGACACTCAGTCTTGTTACATAGAGTCAGTGTAGGGACACTGAGTCTTGCGATAATCAGTCCTATTGTACACACACAGTCAGTGCTGGGACACTCAATCCTGTTATGCACACACAGTCAGTGCTGGGACACACAGTCCTGTTACATACGCACAGTCAGTGCTGGGATACTCAGTACTGGTATACACACACAGTCAGTGCTGGGACACTCAGTCCTGTTACTCACACAAAGTCAGTTCTGGGACACTCAGTCCTGTTTTACACACTCAGTCAGTGCTGGGACACTCAGTCCTGTTATACACACACATTAAGTTCTGGGACACTCAGTCTTGTTATAGACACATAGTCAGTGCTTGGACACTCAGTCCTGTTACACACACACAGTCAGTGCTGGGACACACAATCCTGTTATGCACATACACTCAGTGTTGTGATACTCAGTGCTTTTACACACACACAGTCAATGCTGGGACCCTCAGTCCTGTTATACACGCACAGTCAGTGCTGGGACACACAATCCTGTTATGCACATACACTCAGTGTTGTGATACTCAGTGCTGTTACACACACACAGTCAATGCTGGGACCCTCAGTCCTGTTATACACGCACAGTCAGTGCTGGGACACACAATCCTGTTATGCACATACACTCAGTGTTGTGATACTCAGTGCTGTTACACACACACACAGTCAATGCTGGGACCCTCAGTCCTGTTATGCACACACAGTCAGTGCTGGGATACCCAGTCCTGTATTGGACATACAGTCAGTGCTGTGACACTCAGTCCTGTTACATACAGTCTTGCGATACTCAGTCCTATTGTACGCAAACTGTCAGTGCTGGGACACTCAGTCCTGTTATGCACACACAGTCAGTGCTGCGACACTCAGTCCTGTTATGCACACACAGTCAGTGCTGTGAGACTCAGTCCTGTTATACACACAGTCAGTGCTGGGACACGCAATCCTGTTATACACACACAGTCAGTGCTGGGACACTCAGTCCTGTTACACGCACTTAGTCAATGCTGGGACACTCAGTCCTGTGATACACACACAGTCAGTGCTGGGACACTAAGTCCTGTTATACACACACAGTCATTGCTGGGACAAACAGTCCTGTTATACAAACAGTCAGTGCTGGGATACTCAGTCCTGTTATACACACACAGTCAGTTCTGGGACAAACAGTCCTGTTATAGACATACAGTCAGTGCTGGGACACTCAGTCCTGTTACATACAGTCAGTGATGGGATACTGAGTCTTGTTATACACACACAGTCAGTGCAGGGACACTGAGTCCTGTTATACACACATAGTCAGTGCTGGGATACTCAATCCTGTTATACACACACAGTCAGTGCTGCGACACTCAGTCCTGTTATACACACACAGTCAGTGCTGTGACACTCAGTCCTGTTATACACGCAGTCAATGCTGGGACACGCAATCCTGTTATACACACACAGTCAGTGATGGGACACTCAGTCCTGTTATACACACAGTCAGTGCTGCGACACGCAATCCTGTTATACACACACAGGCAGTGCTGGGACACTCAGTCCTGTTACACACACACAGTCAGTGCTGGGACACTCAGTCCTGTTACACACACATTGTCAGTGCTGGGACACACATTCCTGTTACATACAGTCAGTGAAGGGATACTGAGTCTTCTTATACACACACAGTCAGTGCTGGGACACTGAGTCCTGTTACACACACATAGTCAGTGCTGGGATACTCAATCCTGTTATACACACACAGACAGTGCTGCGACACTCAGTCCTGTTATACCCACACAGTCAGTTCTGGGACACTTAGTCCTGTTACACACACACTGTCAGTGCTGGGACCCTCAGTCCTTTTATACCCACACAATCAGTGCTGGGGCACTCAGTCCTTTTATACACACACTGTCAGTGCTGTGACACCCAATCCTGTTATACACACAGTCAGTGCTGGGACACTCAATCCTGTTATACACACACATTAAGTGCTGGGACACTCAATCCTGTTATAGACACATAGTCAGTGCTTGGACACTCAGTCCTGTTACACACACACTGTCAGTGCTGCGACACTCAGTCCTGTTATGCACACACAGTCAGTGCTGTGAGACTCAGTCCTGTTATACACACAGTCAGTGCTGGGACACGCAATCCTGTTATACACACACACTCAGTGCTGGGACCCTCAGTCCTGTTATACACACACGGTCAGTGCTGGGACACTCAGTCCTGTGATACACACACAGTCAGTGCTGGGACACTCAGTCCTGTTATACACACACAGTCAATGCTGGGACCCTCAGTCCTGTTATACACGCACAGTCAGTGCTGGGACACACAATCCTGTTATGCACATACACTCAGTGTTGTGATACTCAGTGCTGTTTTACACACACACAGTCAATGCTGGGACCCTCAGTCCTGTTATGCACACACAGACAGTGCTGGGATATCCAGTCCTGTATTGGACATACAGTCAGTGCTGTGGCACTCAGTCCTGTTACATACAGTCTTGCGATACTCAGTCCTATTGTACGCAAACTGTCAGTGCTGGGACACTCAGTCCTGTTATGCACACACAGTCAGTGCTGGGACACTCAATTTTGTAATACACATACAGTCAGTGCTGTGACACTCAGTCCTGTTACACACACACAGTCAGTGCTGGGACACTCAATCCTGTTACTGACATACAGTCAGTGCTGGGACACTCAGTCTTGTTACATAGAGTCAGTGTAGGGACACTGAGTCTTGCGATAATCAGTCCTATTGTACACACACAGTCAGTGCTGGGACACTCAATCCTGTTATGCACACACAGTCAGTGCTGGGACACTCAGTCCTGTTACATACGCACAGTCAGTGCTGGGATACTCAGTACTGGTATACACACACAGTCAGTGCTGGGACACTCAGTCCTGTTACTCACACAAAGTCAGTTCTGGGACACTCAGTCCTGTTTTACACACTCAGTCAGTGCTGGGACACTCAGTCCTGTTATACACACACATTAAGTTCTGGGACACTCAGTCTTGTTATAGACACATAGTCAGTGCTTGGACACTCAGTCCTGTTACACACACACAGTCAGTGCTGGGACACACAATCCTGTTATGCACATACACTCAGTGTTGTGATACTCAGTGCTTTTACACACACACAGTCAATGCTGGGACCCTCAGTCCTGTTATACATGCACAGTCAGTGCTGGGACACACAATCCTGTTATGCACATACACTCAGTGTTGTGATACTCAGTGCTGTTACACACACACAGTCAATGCTGGGACCCTCAGTCCTGTTATACACGCACAGTCAGTGCTGGGACACACAATCCTGTTATGCACATACACTCAGTGTTGTGATACTCAGTGCTGTTACACACACACACAGTCAATGCTGGGACCCTCAGTCCTGTTATGCACACACAGTCAGTGCTGGGATACCCAGTCCTGTATTGGACATACAGTCAGTGCTGTGACACTCAGTCCTGTTACATACAGTCTTGCGATACTCAGTCCTATTGTACGCAAACTGTCAGTGCTGGGACACTCAGTCCTGTTATGCACACACAGTCAGTGCTGCGACACTCAGTCCTGTTATGCACACACAGTCAGTGCTGTGAGACTCAGTCCTGTTATACACACAGTCAGTGCTGGGACACGCAATCCTGTTATACACACACAGTCAGTGCTGGGACACTCAGTCCTGTTACACGCACTTAGTCAGTGCTGGGACACTCAGTCCTGTGATACACACACAGTCAGTGCTGGGACACTCAGTCCTGTTATACACACACAGTCATTGCTGGGACAAACAGTCCTGTTATACAAACAGTCAGTGCTGGGATACTCAGTCCTGTTATACACACACAGTCAGTTCTGGGACAAACAGTCCTGTTATAGACATACAGTCAGTGCTGGGACACTCAGTCCTGTTACATACAGTCAGTGATGGGATACTGAGTCTTGTTATACACACACAGTCAGTGCAGGGACACTGAGTCCTGTTATACACACATAGTCAGTGCTGGGATACTCAATCCTGTTATACACACACAGTCAGTGCTGCGACACTCAGTCCTGTTATACACACACAGTCAGTGCTGTGACACTCAGTCCTGTTATACACGCAGTCAATGCTGGGACACGCAATCCTGTTATACACACACAGTCCGTGATGGGACACTCAGTCCTGTTATACACACAGTCAGTGCTGCGACACGCAATCCTGTTATACACACACAGTCAGTGCTGGGACACTCAGTCCTGTTACACACACACAGTCAGTGCTGGGACACTCAGTCCTGTTACACACACATTGTCAGTGCTGGGACACACATTCCTGTTACATACAGTCAGTGAAGGGATACTGAGTCTTCTTATACACACACAGTCAGTGCTGGGACACTCAGTCCTGTTACACACACATAGTCAGTGCTGGGATACTCAATCCTGTTATACACACACAGACAGTGCTGCGACACTCAGTCCTGTTATACCCACACAGTCAGTTCTGGGACACTTAGTCCTGTTACACACACACTGTCAGTGCTGGGACCCTCAGTCCTTTTATACCCACACAATCAGTGCTGGGGCACTCAGTCCTTTTATACACACACTGTCAGTGCTGTGACACCCAATCCTGTTATACACACAGTCAGTGCTGGGACACTCAATCCTGTTATACACACACATTAAGTGCTGGGACACTCAATCCTGTTATAGACACATAGTCAGTGCTTGCACACTCAGTCCTGTTACACACACACAGTCAGTGCTGCGACACTCAGTCCTGTTATGCACACACAGTCAGTGCTGTGAGACTCAGTCCTGTTATACACACAGTCAGTGCTGGGACACGCAATCCTGTTATACACACACAGTCAGTGCTGGGACCCTCAGTCCTGTTATACACACATGGTCAGTGCTGGGACACTCAGTCCTGTGATACACACATAGTCAGTGCTGGGACACTCAGTCCTGTTATACACACACAGTCATTGCTGGGACAAACAGTCCTGTTATACAAACAGTCAGTGCTGGGATACTCAGTCCTGTTATACACACACAGTCAGTTCTGGGACAAACAGTCCTGTTATAGACATACAGTCAGTGCTGGGACACTCAGTCCTGTTACATACAGTCAGTGATGGGATACTGAGTCTTGTTATACACACACAGTCAGTGCAGGGATACTCAATCCTGTTATACACACACAGTCAGTGCTGCGACACTCAGTCCTGTTATACACACACAGTCAGTGCTGTGACACTCAGTCCTGTTATACACGCAGTCAATGCTGGGACACGCAATCCTGTTATACACACACAGTCAGTGATGGGACACTCAGTCCTGTTATACACACAGTCAGTGCTGCGACACGCAATCCTGTTATACACACACAGGCAGTGCTGGGACACTCAGTCCTGTTACACACACACAGTCAGTGCTGGGACACTCAGTCCTGTTACACACACATTGTCAGTGCTGGGACACACATTCCTGTTACATACAGTCAGTGAAGGGATACTGAGTCTTCTTATACACACACAGTCAGTGCTGGGACACTGAGTCCTGTTACACACACATAGTCAGTGCTGGGATACTCAATCCTGTTATACACACACAGACAGTGCTGCGACACTCAGTCCTGTTATACCCACACAGTCAGTTCTGGGACACTTAGTCCTGTTACACACACACTGTCAGTGCTGGGACCCTCAGTCCTTTTATACCCACACAATCAGTGCTGGGGCACTCAGTCCTTTTATACACACACTGTCAGTGCTGTGACACCCAATCCTGTTATACACACAGTCAGTGCTGTGACACTCAGTCCTGTTACATACAGTCTTGCGATACTCAGTCCTATTGTACGCAAACTGTCAGTGCTGGGACACTCAGTCCTGTTATGCACACACAGTCAGTGCTGCGACACTCAGTCCTGTTATGCACACACAGTCAGTGCTGTGAGACTCAGTCCTGTTATACACACAGTCAGTGCTGGGACACGCAATCCTGTTATACACACACAGTCAGTGCTGGGACACTCAGTCCTGTTACACGCACTTAGTCAGTGCTGGGACACTCAGTCCTGTGATACACACACAGTCAGTGCTGGGACACTCAGTCCTGTTATACACACACAGTCATTGCTGGGACAAACAGTCCTGTTATACAAACAGTCAGTGCTGGGATACTCAGTCCTGTTATACACACACAGTCAGTTCTGGGACAAACAGTCCTGTTATAGACATACAGTCAGTGCTGGGACACTCAGTCCTGTTACATACAGTCAGTGATGGGATACTGAGTCTTGTTATACACACACAGTCAGTGCAGGGACACTGAGTCCTGTTATACACACATAGTCAGTGCTGGGATACTCAATCCTGTTATACACACACAGTCAGTGCTGCGACACTCAGTCCTGTTATACACACACAGTCAGTGCTGTGACACTCAGTCCTGTTATACACGCAGTCAATGCTGGGACACGCAATCCTGTTATACACACACAGTCCGTGATGGGACACTCAGTCCTGTTATACACACAGTCAGTGCTGCGACACGCAATCCTGTTATACACACACAGTCAGTGCTGGGACACTCAGTCCTGTTACACACACACAGTCAGTGCTGGGACACTCAGTCCTGTTACACACACATTGTCAGTGCTGGGACACACATTCCTGTTACATACAGTCAGTGAAGGGATACTGAGTCTTCTTATACACACACAGTCAGTGCTGGGACACTGAGTCCTGTTACACACACATAGTCAGTGCTGGGATACTCAATCCTGTTATACACACACAGACAGTGCTGCGACACTCAGTCCTGTTATACCCACACAGTCAGTTCTGGGACACTTAGTCCTGTTACACACACACTGTCAGTGCTGGGACCCTCAGTCCTTTTATACCCACACAATCAGTGCTGGGGCACTCAGTCCTTTTATACACACACTGTCAGTGCTGTGACACCCAATCCTGTTATACACACAGTCAGTGCTGGGACACTCAATCCTGTTATACACACACATTAAGTGCTGGGACACTCAATCCTGTTATAGACACATAGTCAGTGCTTGCACACTCAGTCCTGTTACACACACACAGTCAGTGCTGCGACACTCAGTCCTGTTATGCACACACAGTCAGTGCTGTGAGACTCAGTCCTGTTATACACACAGTCAGTGCTGGGACACGCAATCCTGTTATACACACACAGTCAGTGCTGGGACCCTCAGTCCTGTTATACACACACGGTCAGTGCTGGGACACTCAGTCCTGTGATACACACATAGTCAGTGCTGGGACACTCAGTCCTGTTATACACACACAGTCATTGCTGGGACAAACAGTCCTGTTATACAAACAGTCAGTGCTGGGATACTCAGTCCTGTTATACACACACAGTCAGTTCTGGGACAAACAGTCCTGTTATAGACATACAGTCAGTGCTGGGACACTCAGTCCTGTTACATACAGTCAGTGATGGGATACTGAGTCTTGTTATACACACACAGTCAGTGCTGCGACACTCAGTCCTGTTATACACACACAGTCAGTGCTGTGACACTCAGTCCTGTTATACACGCAGTCAATGCTGGGACACGCAATCCTGTTATACACACACAGTCAGTGATGGGACACTCAGTCCTGTTATACACACAGTCAGTGCTGCGACACGCAATCCTGTTATACACACACAGGCAGTGCTGGGACACTCAGTCCTGTTACACACACACAGTCAGTGCTGGGACACTCAGTCCTGTTACACACACATTGTCAGTGCTGGGACACACATTCCTGTTACATACAGTCAGTGAAGGGATACTGAGTCTTCTTATACACACACAGTCAGTGCTGGGACACTGAGTCCTGTTACACACACATAGTCAGTGCTGGGATACTCAATCCTGTTATACACACACAGACAGTGCTGCGACACTCAGTCCTGTTATACCCACACAGTCAGTTCTGGGACACTTAGTCCTGTTACACACACACTGTCAGTGCTGGGACCCTCAGTCCTTTTATACCCACACAGTCAGTGCTGGGGCACTCAGTCCTTTTATACACACACTGTCAGTGCTGTGACACCCAATCCTGTTATACACACAGTCAGTGCTGGGACACTCAATCCTGTTATACACACACATTAAGTGCTGGGACACTCAATCCTGTTATAGACACATAGTCAGTGCTGGGACACTCAATCCTGTTATAGACACACAGTCAGTGCTGGGACACTCAGTCCTGTTATGCACACCCAGTCAGTGCTGTGACACTCATTCTTGTTATTGACACGCAGTCACTGCTGTCACGTTCAGTCCTGTTATTCACAAACACAGTCAATGCTGGGACACTCAATCCTGTTATACACAGACAGTCAGTTCTAGGATACCCAGTCCTGTTATACACACACAGTCAGTGCAGGGACACTGAGTCCTGTTATACACACATAGTCAGTGCTGGGATACTCAATCCTGTTATACGCACACAGTCAATGCTGGGACCCTCAGTCTTGTTATACACACACGGTCAGTGCTGGGACACTCAATCCTGTTATGCACACACAGTCAGTGCTGGAACACTCAGTCCTGTTATAGATATACAGTCAGTGCTGTGACACTCAGTCCTGTTACATACAGTCTTGCGATACTCAGTCCTATTGTACGCACAGTGTCAGTGCTGGGACGCTCAGTCCTGTTATGCACACACAGTCAGTGTTGCGCCACTCAGACCTGTAATACACACACAGACAGTGCTGGGACACTCAATCCTGTTACACACGCACAGTCAGTGCTGGGACACTCAATCCTGTTATACACACAAAGTCAGTGCTGAGGCACTCTGTCCTGTTATACACACACAGTCAGTGCTGCGACACTCAGTCCTGTTATACACACACAGTCAGTGCTGTGACACTCAGTCCTGTTATACACGCAGTCAATGCTGGGACACGCAATCCTGTTATACACACACAGTCAGTGATGGGACACTCAGTCCTGTTATACACACAGTCAGTGCTGCGACACGCAATCCTGTTATACACACACAGTCAGTGCTGGGACACTCAGTCCTGTTACACACACACAGTCAGTGCTGGGAAACTCAGTCCTGTTACACACACATTGTCAGTGCTGGGACACACATTCCTGTTACATACAGTCAGTGAAGGGATACTGAGTCTTCTTATACACACACAGTCAGTGCTGGGACACTGAGTCCTGTTATACCCACACAGTCAGTTCTGGGACACTCAGTCCTGTTATACACACAGTCAGTGCTGCGACACGCAATCCTGTTATATACACACGGTCAGTGCTGGGACCCTCAGTCCTGTTACACACACACAGTCAGTGCTGGGACACTCAGTCCTGTTACACACACACTGTCAGTGCTGGGACCCTCAGTCCTTTTCTACCCACACAATCAGTGCTGGGGTACTCAGTCCTTTTATACACACACTGTCAGTGCTGTGACACCCAATCCTGTTATACACACAGTCAGTGCTGGGACACTCAATCCTGTTATACACACACATTAAGTGCTGGGACACTCAATCCTGTTATAGACACACAGTCAGTGCTGGGACACTCAGTCCTGTTATGCACACCCAGTCAGTGCTGTGACACTCATTCTTGTTATTGACACGCAGTCACTGCTGTCACGTTCAGTCCTGTTATTCACAAACACAGTCAATGCTGGGACACTCAATCCTGTTATACACAGACAGTCAGTTCTAGGATACCCAGTCCTGTTATACACACACAGTCAGTGCAGGGACACTGAGTCCTGTTATACACACATAGTCAGTGCTGGGATACTCAATCCTGTTATACATACACAGTCAATGCTGGGACCCTCAGTCCTGTTATACACGCACGGTCAGTGCTGGGACACTCAATCCTGTTATGCACACACAGTCAGTGCTGGGACACTCAGTCCTGTTATAGATATACAGTCAGTGCTGTGTGACTCAGTCCTGTTACACACACACAAAGTCAGTGCTGGGACACTCAATCCTATTATGCATGCACAGTCAGTGCTGGGACACTCAGTCCTGTTACATACAGTCAGTGCAGGAACAATGATTCTTGTTTTACACACACAGTCAGTGCTGGGAGACTCAGTCCTGTTACATACAGTCAGTGCGGGGACACTGAGTCCTGTAATGCACACACAGTCAGTGTTGGGACACTCAGTCCTGTTATACACCCAGTCCCTTCTGTTTTCGGACATTAAGTAAATTAAGGGATGTGTGGATAGTGCAGGATTGTCGTGTTAAGTGAGATTATCAGGCCAATAAGACTCCTCTTATTTCTTTTGTTCACAGTATGCGGCCGTGACGCTGTGTTACCAGTGAAGATTGGCTGTCTGGATTGTGAACAGAGACACCATAAACTCCAGAGGACCTAGGATGCTCTTCAAACCAGTACAGGTAACGTCTGATCACCCTGTATCCTCAGTGTGCCATTGTCATCCCCTCGATTGCTGTATCAATCTTTATCTGATATCGTTCCTGGGATCTGTCATGTTATTATAACGATAAGATACTTTGGACTTGTTTAACATGCTAGACACTATGTTCCAATCGCTCATAAGGGATTAGGTAATCACATTGTTGGTTCATTTATTCATATGAGGCACATGTGAACAGGTATACATGTGACACTCAGTCCTGTTGTACGCACACAGTCAGTGCTGGGACACTCAATCCTGTTATACACACACAGTCAGTGCTGGGACACTCAATCCTGTTATACACACACAGTCAGTGCTGGGACACTCAATCCTGTTATACACATACAGTCAGTGCTGTGACACTGAGTCCTGTTACACACACACAGTCAGTGCTGTACCACTCAATCCTGTTATGCACACACAGTCAGTGCTGGGACACTCAATCCTGTTATACACATACAGTCAGTGCTGTGACACTGAGTCCTGTTACACACATACAGTCAGTGCTGGGACACTGAGTCCTGTTATACACATACAGTCACTGCTGGTACACTCATTCCTGTTATACGCACACAGTCAGTGCTGGGACACTCAGTCCTGTTACATACACAGTCCCTTCTGTTTTCGGACACTGAGTAAATTAAGGGATGTGTCGATAGTGCAGGAAGGTCGTGTTAAGTGAGATTATCAGGCCAGTAAGACTCCTCTTATTTCTTTTGTTCACAGTATGCGGCCGTGATGCCGTGTTACCAGTGAAGATTGGCTGTCTGGATTGTGAGCAGAGACACCATAGACTCCAGAGGACCTAGGAGGCTCTTCAAACCTGTACAGGTAACGCCTGATCCCCCTGTATCCTCAGTGTGCCATTGTCTTCCCCTCGATTGCTGTATCAATCTTTATCTGATATCGTTCCTGGGATCTGTCATGTTATTATAACGATATAATACTTTGGGCTAGTTTAACATGCTAGACACAAGGTTCCAATCGCTCATAAGGGATTGGGTAATCACATTGTTGGTTCATTTATTCATACGAAGCACATGAGAACAGTTATACAAGTGACACTCGGTCCTGTTGTACGCACACAGTGCTGGGACATTCAGTCCTGTTATACACACGCAGTCAGTGCTGGTACACTCAATCCTGTTATACACACACAGTCAGTGCTGGGACACTCAATCCTGTTATACACACACAGTCAGTGCTGAGGCACTCTGTCCTGTTATACACACACAGTCAGTGCTGCTACACTCAGTCCTGTTATACACACACAGTCAGTGCTGGAACACTCAGTCCTGTTACATACGCACAGTCAGTTATGGGACACTCAATCCTGTTATACACACACAATTAGTGCTGGGACACTCAATCCTGTTACACACACACAGTCAATGCTGGGGCACTCAGTCTTGTTAGACAAACACAGTCAGTGCTGCGACACTCAGTCCTATTTCGCACACATTTAGTGCTGGGACACTCAATCCTGTTATACACATACCGCCAGTGGTGTGACACTCAGTCCTGTTACACACACACAAAGTCAGTGCTGGGACACTCAATCCTGTTATACACACACATTAAGTGCTGGGACACTCAATCCTGTTATAGACACACAGTCAGTGCTGGGACACTCAGTCCTGTTATGCACACCCAGTCAGTGCTGTGACACTCATTCTTGTTATTGACACGCAGTCACTGCTGTCACGTTCAGTCCTGTTATTCACAAACACAGTCAATGCTGGGACACTCAATCCTGTTATACACAGACAGTCAGTTCTAGGATACCCAGTCCTGTTATACACACACAGTCAGTGCAGGGACACTGAGTCCTGTTATACACACATAGTCAGTGCTGGGATACTCAATCCTGTTATACATACACAGTCAATGCTGGGACCCTCAGTCCTGTTATACACGCACGGTCAGTGCTGGGACACTCAATCCTGTTATGCACACACAGTCAGTGCTGGGACACTCAGTCCTGTTATAGATATACAGTCAGTGCTGTGTGACTCAGTCCTGTTACACACACACAAAGTCAGTGCTGGGACACTCAATCCTATTATGCATGCACAGTCAGTGCTGGGACACTCAGTCCTGTTACATACAGTCAGTGCAGGAACAATGATTCTTGTTTTACACACACAGTCAGTGCTGGGAGACTCAGTCCTGTTACATACAGTCAGTGCGGGGACACTGAGTCCTGTAATGCACACACAGTCAATGTTGGGACACTCAGTCCTGTTATACACCCAGTCCCTTCTGTTTTCGGACATTAAGTAAATTAAGGGATGTGTGGATAGTGCAGGATTGTCGTGTTAAGTGAGATTATCAGGCCAATAAGACTCCTCTTATTTCTTTTGTTCACAGTATGCGGCCGTGACGCTGTGTTACCAGTGAAGATTGGCTGTCTGGATTGTGAACAGAGACACCATAAACTCCAGAGGACCTAGGATGCTCTTCAAACCAGTACAGGTAACGTCTGATCACCCTGTATCCTCAGTGTGCCATTGTCATCCCCTCGATTGCTGTATCAATCTTTATCTGATATCGTTCCTGGGATCTGTCATGTTATTATAACGATAAGATACTTTGGACTTGTTTAACATGCTAGACACTATGTTCCAATCGCTCATAAGGGATTAGGTAATCACATTGTTGGTTCATTTATTCATATGAGGCACATGTGAACAGGTATACATGTGACACTCAGTCCTGTTGTACGCACACAGTCAGTGCTGGGACACTCAATCCTGTTATACACACACAGTCAGTGCTGGGACACTCAATCCTGTTATACACACACAGTCAGTGCTGGGACACTCAATCCTGTTATACACATACAGTCAGTGCTGTGACACTGAGTCCTGTTACACACACACAGTCAGTGCTGTACCACTCAATCCTGTTATGCACACACAGTCAGTGCTGGGACACTCAATCCTGTTATACACATACAGTCAGTGCTGTGACACTGAGTCCTGTTACACACATACAGTCAGTGCTGGGACACTGAGTCCTGTTATACACATACAGTCACTGCTGGTACACTCATTCCTGTTATACGCACACAGTCAGTGCTGGGACACTCAGTCCTGTTACATACACAGTCCCTTCTGTTTTCGGACACTGAGTAAATTAAGGGATGTGTCGATAGTGCAGGAAGGTCGTGTTAAGTGAGATTATCAGGCCAGTAAGACTCCTCTTATTTCTTTTGTTCACAGTATGCGGCCGTGATGCCGTGTTACCAGTGAAGATTGGCTGTCTGGATTGTGAGCAGAGACACCATAGACTCCAGAGGACCTAGGAGGCTCTTCAAACCTGTACAGGTAACGCCTGATCCCCCTGTATCCTCAGTGTGCCATTGTCTTCCCCTCGATTGCTGTATCAATCTTTATCTGATATCGTTCCTGGGATCTGTCATGTTATTATAACGATATAATACTTTGGGCTAGTTTAACATGCTAGACACAAGGTTCCAATCGCTCATAAGGGATTGGGTAATCACATTGTTGGTTCATTTATTCATACGAAGCACATGAGAACAGTTATACAAGTGACACTCGGTCCTGTTGTACGCACACAGTGCTGGGACATTCAGTCCTGTTATACACACGCAGTCAGTGCTGGTACACTCAATCCTGTTATACACACACAGTCAGTGCTGGGACACTCAATCCTGTTATACACACACAGTCAGTGCTGAGGCACTCTGTCCTGTTATACACACACAGTCAGTGCTGCTACACTCAGTCCTGTTATACACACACAGTCAGTGCTGGAACACTCAGTCCTGTTACATACGCACAGTCAGTTATGGGACACTCAATCCTGTTATACACACACAATTAGTGCTGGGACACTCAATCCTGTTACACACACACAGTCAATGCTGGGGCACTCAGTCTTGTTAGACAAACACAGTCAGTGCTGCGACACTCAGTCCTATTTCGCACACATTTAGTGCTGGGACACTCAATCCTGTTATACACATACCGCCAGTGGTGTGACACTCAGTCCTGTTACACACACACAAAGTCAGTGCTGGGACACTCAATCCTGTTATACACTCACATTAAGTGCTGGGACACTCAATCCTGTTATAGACACACAGTCAGTGCTGGGACACTCAGTCCTGTTATGCACACCCAGTCAGTGCTGTGACACTCATTCTTGTTATTGACACGCAGTCACTGCTGTCACGTTCAGTCCTGTTATTCACAAACACAGTCAATGCTGGGACACTCAATCCTGTTATACACAGACAGTCAGTTCTAGGATACCCAGTCCTGTTATACACACACAGTCAGTGCAGGGACACTGAGTCCTGTTATACACACATAGTCAGTGCTGGGATACTCAATCCTGTTATACATACACAGTCAATGCTGGGACCCTCAGTCCTGTTATACACGCACGGTCAGTGCTGGGACACTCAATCCTGTTATGCACACACAGTCAGTGCTGGGACACTCAGTCCTGTTATAGATATACAGTCAGTGCTGTGTGACTCAGTCCTGTTACACACACACAAAGTCAGTGCTGGGACACTCAATCCTATTATGCATGCACAGTCAGTGCTGGGACACTCAGTCCTGTTACATACAGTCAGTGCAGGAACAATGATTCTTGTTTTACACACACAGTCAGTGCTGGGAGACTCAGTCCTGTTACATACAGTCAGTGCGGGGACACTGAGTCCTGTAATGCACACACAGTCAGTGTTGGGACACTCAGTCCTGTTATACACCCAGTCCCTTCTGTTTTCGGACATTAAGTAAATTAAGGGATGTGTGGATAGTGCAGGATTGTCGTGTTAAGTGAGATTATCAGGCCAATAAGACTCCTCTTATTTCTTTTGTTCACAGTATGCGGCCGTGACGCTGTGTTACCAGTGAAGATTGGCTGTCTGGATTGTGAACAGAGACACCATAAACTCCAGAGGACCTAGGATGCTCTTCAAACCAGTACAGGTAACGTCTGATCACCCTGTATCCTCAGTGTGCCATTGTCATCCCCTCGATTGCTGTATCAATCTTTATCTGATATCGTTCCTGGGATCTGTCATGTTATTATAACGATAAGATACTTTGGACTTGTTTAACATGCTAGACACTATGTTCCAATCGCTCATAAGGGATTAGGTAATCACATTGTTGGTTCATTTATTCATATGAGGCACATGTGAACAGGTATACATGTGACACTCAGTCCTGTTGTACGCACACAGTCAGTGCTGGGACACTCAATCCTGTTATACACACACAGTCAGTGCTGGGACACTCAATCCTGTTATACACACACAGTCAGTGCTGGGACACTCAATCCTGTTATACACATACAGTCAGTGCTGTGACACTGAGTCCTGTTACACACACACAGTCAGTGCTGTACCACTCAATCCTGTTATGCACACACAGTCAGTGCTGGGACACTCAATCCTGTTATACACATACAGTCAGTGCTGTGACACTGAGTCCTGTTACACACATACAGTCAGTGCTGGGACACTGAGTCCTGTTATACACATACAGTCACTGCTGGTACACTCATTCCTGTTATACGCACACAGTCAGTGCTGGGACACTCAGTCCTGTTACATACACAGTCCCTTCTGTTTTCGGACACTGAGTAAATTAAGGGATGTGTCGATAGTGCAGGAAGGTCGTGTTAAGTGAGATTATCAGGCCAGTAAGACTCCTCTTATTTCTTTTGTTCACAGTATGCGGCCGTGATGCCGTGTTACCAGTGAAGATTGGCTGTCTGGATTGTGAGCAGAGACACCATAGACTCCAGAGGACCTAGGAGGCTCTTCAAACCTGTACAGGTAACGCCTGATCCCCCTGTATCCTCAGTGTGCCATTGTCTTCCCCTCGATTGCTGTATCAATCTTTATCTGATATCGTTCCTGGGATCTGTCATGTTATTATAACGATATAATACTTTGGGCTAGTTTAACATGCTAGACACAAGGTTCCAATCGCTCATAAGGGATTGGGTAATCACATTGTTGGTTCATTTATTCATACGAAGCACATGAGAACAGTTATACAAGTGACACTCGGTCCTGTTGTACGCACACAGTGCTGGGACATTCAGTCCTGTTATACACACGCAGTCAGTGCTGGTACACTCAATCCTGTTATACACACACAGTCAGTGCTGGGACACTCAATCCTGTTATACACACACAGTCAGTGCTGAGGCACTCTGTCCTGTTATACACACACAGTCAGTGCTGCTACACTCAGTCCTGTTATACACACACAGTCAGTGCTGGAACACTCAGTCCTGTTACATACGCACAGTCAGTTATGGGACACTCAATCCTGTTATACACACACAATTAGTGCTGGGACACTCAATCCTGTTACACACACACAGTCAATGCTGGGGCACTCAGTCTTGTTAGACAAACACAGTCAGTGCTGCGACACTCAGTCCTATTTCGCACACATTTAGTGCTGGGACACTCAATCCTGTTATACACATACCGCCAGTGGTGTGACACTCAGTCCTGTTACACACACACAAAGTCAGTGCTGGGACACTCAATCCTATTATGCACGCACTGTCAGTGCTGGGACACTCAGTCCTGTTACATACAGTCAGTGCAGGGACACTGAGTCCTGTTATACACACAAAGTCAGTGCTGTGACACTCAGTCCTGTTGTACACAAATAGTCAGTGCTGGGACATTAGTCCTGTTACACACACACAGTCGGTGCTGCGACACTCAGTCCTGTTACACACGCACAGTCAGTGCTGGGACACTAAATCCTGTTATACACACAGAGTCACTGCTGGGACACTCATCCTGTTATAGACACCCAGTCAGTGCTGCGACACTCAGTCCTGTTATACACACACAGTCAGTGCAAGTACACTCAGTCCTGTTATACACACACAGTCAGTGCATTGACACTGAGTCCTGTTATACACACATAGTCCGTGCTGCGACACTCAATCCTGTTATACACACACAGTCAGTGCTGTCACACTCAGTCCTGTTGTACACAAATAGTCAATGCTGAGACACTCTGTCCTGTTACACACACACAGTCAGTGCTGGGACACTCAGTCCTGTTACACACGCACAGTCAGTGCTGGGACACTCAATCCTGTTATACACATACAGCCAGTGGTGTGACACTCAGTCCTGTTACACAGACACAATCAGTGCTGGGACACTGAGTGCGGTTATACACACACAGTCGGTATTGGGATAGTAAATCCTGTTATGTATTCACAGTCAGTGCTGTGTGACTCAGTCCTGTTACACACACACACAGTCAGTGCTGGGACACTCAATCCTATTATGGACGCACAGTCAGTGCTGGGACACTCAGTCCTGTTACATACAGTCAGTGCAGGGACACTTAGTCTTGTTATAGACACGCTGTCAGTGCTGTGGCTCTCAGTCCTATTTCACACATATTTAGTGCTGGGACACTCAATCTTGTTATACACACAGTCAGTGGTGTGACACTCAGTCCTCTTACACAAACACAATCAGTGCTGGGACACTGAGTCCGGTTATATACACACAGTCAGTGTTGGGATACTCAATCGTGTTATACATATACAGTCAGTGTTGTGTGACTCAGTCCTGTTACGCACATACACAGTCAGTGCAGGGACACTCAGTCCTGTTATACACACACAGTCTGTGCTGGGATACTCAGTCCTGTTTTACACACATAGTCAGTGCTGGGACACTGAATTCTGTTATACACATACAGTCAGTGCTGTGACACTCAGTCCTGTTACACACACACAGTCAATGCTATACCACTCAATCCTGTTATGCACACACAGTCAGTGCTGGGACTCTCAAACCTGTTATACACATACAGTCAGTGCTGTGACACTCAGTCCTGTTACACACACACAGTCAGTGCTGGGACACTGAGTCCTGTTATACACATACAGTCACTGCTGGTACACTCATTCCTGTCATACACACACAGTCAGTGCTGGGACACTCAGTCCTGTTACACACACAGACCCTTCTGTATTCGGACACTAAGTAAATTAAGGGATGTGTCGATAGTGCAGGAAGGTCGTGTTAAGTGAGATTATCAGGCCAGTAAGACTCCTCTCATTTCTTTTGTTCAGAGTATGCGGCCATGACGCTGTGTTACCAGTGAAGATTGGCTGTCTGGTTTGTGAGCAGTGACACCATAGACTCCAGAGGACCTAGGAGGCTCTTCAAACCTGTACAGGTAACGTCTGAACCCCCTGTATCCTCAGTGTGCCATTGTCATCCCCTCGATTGCTGTATCAATCTTTACCTGATATTGTTCCTGGGATCTGTCATGTTATTATAACGATATAATACTTTGGGCAAGTTTAACATGCTAGACACTATGTTCCAATCGCTCATAAGGGATTGGGTAATCACATTGTTGGTTCATTTATTCATACGAAGCACATGAGAACAGTTATACAAGTGACACTCAGTCCTGTTGTACAGATACAGTGCTGGGACATTCAGTCCTGTTATACACAAACAGACAGTGCTGGGACATTGATTCCTGTGATATACACGCACAGTCAGTGCTGGGACACTCAATCCTGTTATACACACACAGTCAGTGCTGAGGCACTCTGTCCTGTTTTACACACACAGTCAGTGCTGATACACTCAGTCCTGTTATACACACACAGTCAGTGCTGGAACACTCAGTCCTGTTACACACGCACAGTCAGTGCTGGGACACTCAGTCCTGTTATACACACACAGTCAGTGGTGGTTGCTGGCTCACTCAGTCCTGTTTTACACACACAGACAATGCTGGGAGACTCAGTCCTGTTACATACAGTCAGTGCGGGGACACTGAGTCCTGAAATGCACACACAGTCAGTGTTGGGACACTCAGTCCTGTTACACACACAGTCCCTTCTGTTTTCGGACGCTAAGTAAATTAAGGGATGTGTGGATAGTGCAGGAAGGTCGTGTTAAGTGAGATTATCAGGCCAATAAGACTCCTCTTATTTCTTTTGTTCACAGTATGCGGCCGTGACGCTGTGTTACCAGTGAAGATTGGCTGTCTGGATTGTGAACAGAGACACCATAGACTCCAGAGGACCTAGGATGCTCTTCAAACCAGTACAGGTAACGTCTGATCCCCCTGTATCCTCAGTGTGCCATTGTCATCCCCTCGATTGCTGTATCAATCTTTATTTGATATCGTTCCTGGGATCTGTCATGTTATTATAACGATATAATACTTTGGACTTGTTTAACATGTTAGACACTATGTTCCAATCGCTCATACGGGATTGGGTAATCACATTGTTAGTTCGTTTATTCATACGAGGCACTTGAGTACAGTTATACAAGTGACACTCAGTCCTGTTGTACGCCCACAGTGCTGAGAAATTCAGTCCTGTTATACACACACAGTCAGTGCTGGGACACTCAATCCTGTTATTCACACACAGTCAGTGCTGGGACACTCAATCCTGTTATACACACAGAGTCACTGCTGGGACACTCAATCCTGTTATAGACACCCAGTCAGTGCTGCGACACTCAGTCCTGTTATACACACACATTCAGTGCAAGTACACTCAGTCCTGTTATACACACACAGTCAGTGCATGGACACTGAGTCCTGTTATACACTCACAGTCAGTGCTGCGACACTCTGTCCTGTTATACACACACAGTGAGTGCAGGGACACTCAGTCCTGTTATAGACACGCTGTCAGTGCTGTGGCTCTCAGTCCTATTTCGCACACATTTAGTGCTGCGACACTCAATCTTGTTATACACACTGTCAGTGGTGTGACACTCAGTCCTCTTACTCAGACACAATCAGTGCTGAGACACTGAGTCCGATTATACACACACAGTCAGTGTTGGGATACTCAATCGTGTTATACACACACAGTCAGTGCTGTGTGACTCAACCTGTTGTACACAAAAAGTCAGTGCTGAGACACTCAGTCCTGTTACACATGCACAGTCAGTGCTGGGACACTCAATCCTGTTATACACATACAGCCAGTGGTGTGACATTCAGTCCTGTTACACAGACACAATCAGTGCTGGGACACTGAGTCCGGAAATACACACACAGTCGGTGTTGGGATAGTAAATCCTGTTATGTATACACAGTCAGTGCTGGACACTCAATCCTGTTATACATATACAGTCAGTGCTGTGTGACTCAGTCCTGTTAAACACACACACAGTCAGTGCTGGGACACTCAATCCTATTATGGACGCACAGTCAGTGCTGGGACACTCAATCCTGTTACATACAGTCAGTGCAGGGACACTGAGTCCTGTTATACACACATAGTCCGTGCTGCGACACTCAATCCTGTTATACACACACAGTCAGTGCTGTGACACTCAGTCCTGTTGTACACAGATAGTCAGTGCTGAGACACTCAGTCCTGTTACACACACACAGTCAGTGCTGGGACACTCAGTCCTGTTATACACGCACAGTCAGTGCTGGGACACTCAGTCCTGTTATACACACACAGTCACTGCTGGGACACTCATCCTGTTATAGACACCCAGTCAGTGCTGCGACACTCTGTCCTGTTATACACACACAGTCAGTGCAGGGACACTCAGTCCTGTTATAGACACGCTGTCAGTGCTGTGGCTCTCAGTCCTATTTCGCACACATTTAGTGCTGGGACACTCAATCTTGTTATACACACAGTCAGTGGTGTGACACTCAGTCCTCTTACACAGACACAATCTCAGTCCTGTTATACACACATAGTCAGTGCTGGGACACTGAATTCTGTTATACACATACAGTCAGTGCTGTGACACTCAGTCCTGTTACACACACACAGTCAATGCTGTACCACTCAATCCTGTTATGCACACACAGTCAGTGCTGGGACTCTCAATCCTGTTATACACATACAGTCAGTGCTGTGACACTCAGTCCTGTTACACACACACAGTCAGTGTTGGGACACTGAGTCTGGTTATACACACACAGTCGTTGTTGGGATAGTAAATCCTGTTACGTATACACAGTCAGTGCAGGACACTCAATCCTGTTATACATATACAGTCAGTGCTGTGTGACTCAGTCCTGTTACACACACACACAGTCAGTGCTGGGACACTCAATCCTATTATGCACGCACAGTCAGTGCTGGGACACTCAGTCCTGTTACGTACAGTCAGTGCTGGGACACTCAGTCCTGTTATACACTCACAGTCAGTTCTGGGACACTCAGTCTTGTTACACACACACAGTCAGTGGTGGGTGCTGGCTCACTCAGTCCTGTTTTACACATACAGTCAGTGCTGGGATACTCAATCCTGTTACACACCCAGTCCCTTCTGTTTTCGGACGTTAAGTAAATTAAGGGATGTGTGGATAGTGCAGGAAGGTCGTGTTAAGTGAGATTATCAGGCCAATAAGACTCCTCTTATTTCTTTTGTTCACAGTATGCGGCCGTGACGCTGTGTTACCAGTGAAGATTGGCTGTCTGGATTGTGAGCAGAGACACCATAGACTCCAGAGGACCTAGGATGCTCTTCAAACCAGTGCAGGTAACGTCTGATCACCCTGTATCCTCAGTGTGCCATTGTCATCCCCTCGATTGCTGTATCAATCTTTATCTGATATCGTTCCTGGGATCTGTCATGTTATTATAACGATATAATACTTTGGACTTGTTTAACATGTTAGACACTATGTTCCAATCGCTCATACGGGATTGGGTAATCACATTGTTAGTTCGTTTATTCATACGAGGCACTTGAGTACAGTTATACATGTGACACTCAGTCCTGTTGTACGCCCACAGTGCTGAGAAATTCAGTCCTGTTATACACACACAGTCAGTGCTGGGACATTCAATCCTGTTATTCACACACAGTCAGTGCTGGGACACTCAATCCTGTTATACACACAGAGTCACTGCTGGGACACTCAATCCTGTTATAGACACCCAGTCAGTGCTGCGACACTCAGTCCTGTTATACACACACATTCAGTGCAAGTACACTCAGTCCTGTTATACACACACAGTCAGTGCATGGACACTGAGTCCTGTTATACACACATAGTCCGTGCTGCGACACTCAATCCTGTTACACACACACAGTCAGTGCTGGGACACTCAGTCCTGTTATACACGCACAGTCAGTGCTGCGATACTCTGTCCTGTTATACACACACAGTGAGTGCAGGGACACTCAGTCCTGTTATAGACACGCTGTCAGTGCTGTGGCTCTCAGTCCTATTTCGCACACATTTAGTGCTGGGACACTCAATCTTGTTATACACACTGTCAGTGGTGTGACACTCAGTCCTCTTACACAGACACAATCAGTGCTGGGACACTGAGTCCGATTATACACACACAGTCAGTGTTGGGATACTCAATCGTGTTATACACACACAGTCAGTGCTGTGTGACTCAGTCCTGTTGTACACAAATAGTCAGTGCTGAGACACTCAGTCCTATTACACACGCACAGTCAGTGCTGGGACACTCAATCCTGTTATACACATACAGCCAGTGGTGTGGCACTCAGTCCTGTTACACAGACACAATCAGTGCTGGGACACTGAGTCCGGAAATAAACACACAGTCGGTGTTGGGATAGTAAATCCTGTTATGTATACACAGTCAGTGCTGGACACTCAATCCTGTTATACATATACAGTCAGTGCTGTGTGACTCAGTCCTGTTAAACACACACACAGTCAGTGCTGGGACACTCAATCCTATTATGGACGCACAGTCAGTGCTGGGACACTCAGTCCTGTTACATACAGTCAGTGCAGGGACACTGAGTCCTGTTATACACACATAGTCCGTGCTGCGACACTCAATCCTGTTATACACACACAGTCAGTGCTGTGACACTCAGTCCTGTTGTACACAGATAGTCAGTGACTCAACCTGTTGTACACAAAAAGTCAGTGCTGGGACACTCAATCCTGTTATACACACACAGTCAGTGCTGGGACACTCAGTCCTGTTATACACACACAGTCAGTACTGGGACGCTCATTCCTGTTATACACACACAGTCAGTGCTGGGACACTCAGTCCTATTATACATACACAGTCAGTGCTGGGACACTCAGTCCTGTTATACACACACAGTCAATGCTGGGACACTCAGTCCTGTTATACACACACAGTCAGTGCTGGGACACTCAGTCCTGTTATACACACACAGTCAGTGCTGGGACACTCAGTCCTGTTATACACACACCGTCAGTGCTGGGACACTCAGTCCTGTTACACACACACAGCCAGTGCTGGGACACTGAGTCCTGTTATACACACACAGTCAGTGCTGGGACACTCAGTCTTGTTACACACATACAGTCAGTGCTGGGACACTCATTCCTGTTACACACCCAGTCCCTTCTGTTTTCGGACATTAAGTAAATTAAGGGATGTGTGGATAGTGCAGGATTGTCGTGTTAAGTGAGATTATCAGGCCAATAAGACTCCTCTTATTTCTTTTGTTCACAGTATGCGGCCGTGACGCTGTGTTACCAGTGAAGATTGGCTGTCTGAATTGTGAACAGAGACACCATAGACTCCAGAGGACCTAGGATGCTCTTCAAACCAGTACAGGTAACGTCTGATCACCCTGTATCCTCAGTGTGCCATTGTCATCCCCTCGATTGCTGTATCAATCTTTATTTGATATCGTTCCTGGGATCTGTCATGTTATTATAACAATATAATACTTTGGACTTGTTTAACATGTTAGACACTATGTTCCAATTGCACATAAGGGATTGGGTAATCACATTGTTAGTTCATTTATTCATACGAGGCACTTGAGAACAGTTATACATGTGACACTCAGTCCTGTTGTACGCACACAGTGCTGAGAAATTCAGTCCTGTTATACACACACAGTCACTGCTGGGACACTCAGTGCTGTTATACACACACAGTCAGTGCTGGGACACTCAATCCTGTTATACACACACAGTCAGTGCTGGGACACTCAGTCCTGTTATACACACACAGTCAGTACTGGGACGCTCATTCCTGTTATACACACACAGTCAGTGCTGGGACACTCAGTCCTATTATACATACACAGTCAGTGCTGGGACACTCAGTCCTGTTATACACACACAGTCAATGCTGGGACACTCAGTCCTGTTATACACACACAGTCAGTGCTGGGACACTCAGTCCTGTTATACACACACAGTCAGTGCTGGGACACTCAGTCCTGTTATACACACAAAGTCAGTGCCACTTGGAAAAATTTATTACTTTTGCTTCCAATCTCCACCCCTCCATCATTTTCACGTGGTCCATCTCTGACACTTCCCTTCCCTTCCTTGACCTCTCTGTCTCAATCTCTGGTGATAGACTGTCCACCAATATCCATTACAAACCCACCGACTCCCACAGCTACCTCGACTACAGCTCCTCACACCCCGCTTCCTGTAAGGACTCCATCCCATTCTCTCAGTTCCTTCGCCTCCGTCGCATCTGTTCCGATGATGCTACCTTCAAAAACAGTTCCTCTGACATGTCCTCCTTCTTCCTTACCAGAGGTTTTCCACCCACGGTCGTTGACAGGGCCCTCAACCGTGTCCGGCCCATCTCCCGCTTATCTGACCTCATGCCTTCTCCTCCCTCCCAGAAACATGATAGGGTCCCCCTTGTCCTCACTTATCACCCCACCAGCCTCTGCATTCAAAGGATCATCCTCCGCCATTTCCGCCAACTCCAGCATGATGCCACCACCAAATACATCTTCCCTTCACCCCCCTTATCGGCATTCCGTAGGGATCGCTCCCTCCGGGACACCCTGGTCCACTCCTCCATCACCCCCTACTCCTCAACCTCCTCTTATGGCACCACCCCATGCCCACGCAAAAGATGTAACACCTGCCCCTTCACTTTCCCTCTCCTCATCGTCCAAGGGCCCAAACACTCCTTTCAAGTGAAGCAGCATTTCACTTGCATTTCCCCCAACTTAGTCCACTGCATTCGTTGCTCCCAATGTGGTCTCCTCTACATCGGAGAGATCAAATGTAAACTGGGCGACCGCTTTGCAGAACACCTGCGGTCTGTCCGCAAGAATGACCCAAACCTCCCTGTCACTTGCCCTTTTAACACTCCACCCTGCTCTCTTGCCCACATGTCTGTCCTTGGCTTGCTGCATTGTTCCAGTGAAGCCCAACGCAAACTGGAGGAACAACACCTCATCTTCCGACTAGGCACTTTACAGCCTTCCGGACTGAATATTGAATTCAACAACTTTAGGTCTTGAGCTCCCTCCTCCATCCCCACCCCCTTTCTGTTTCCCCCATCCTTTTGTTTTTTTCCAATAAATTATATAGATTTTTCTTTTCCCACCTATTTCCATCATTTTTAAATATTTTTAAATCTTTTATGCTCTCCCCACCCCCACTAGAGCTATACCTTGAGTGCCCTACCATCCATTCTTAATTAGCACATTCGTTTAGATAATATCACCAACTTTAACACCTATGTGTTCTTTTGTTCTGTTGTTTGTGACATCTTTTGATGATCTGCTTCAATCACTGCTTGTTTGTCCCTACAACCACACCAACCCCCTCCACTTCTCTCTCTCTCTCTCTCTCCCCCCCACACACCTTAAACCAGCTTATATTTCAACTCTTTCTTGGACTTGAACTCAAGTTCTGCCGAAGGGTCATGAGGACTTGAAACGTCAACTCTTTTCTTCTCCGCCGATGCTGCCAGACCTGCTGAGTTTTTCCAGGTAATTCTGTTTTTTTCTGGGATACTCAGTCCTGTTATTCACACATAGTCAGTGCGGGGAGACTGAGATCTGTCACACACATACAGTCAGTGCTGTGACACTCAGTCCTGTTATACACACACAGTCACTGCTGGGACATTCAGTCCTGTTATACACACACAGTCAGTGCTGGGACACTCAGTCCTGTTATACACACACAGTCAGTGCTGGGACACTCAGTCCTGTATAAAGCTCGAAGATGTCAGATCTGTGTGTGCATGCTCTGCTCAAAGCAAAAGTGAAGCTGAAACTGGATCACATGACACGCTCCCTTCCTGTGATGCTATGCTGATATCCTGTAAAGGGATATAACAACTTCCACCTTATTTTTAGAGATACTTACCCTGCTTCCAATGAAGTGTAACCGTTTACAATACATGTTCATGGTGAGGTTACCATTTGATAAGTGTATAGAACTGATTAATTTATTGATAGAATTTTGAGGTTGGCGTGGGGGTGAATGCCCAACCTGTTTGAGGGTAAATTAGCATGTGATGATGCTAGGCCAGCCTCCCCCTCCTCATACGCTATTTCAGTCGGTGGGCACGTGCAATAGTTGGAGGCACTCGATCCGACAATGAAGAGGGCAATTAAGCTCATTAAAGTTCCAGTTGTCCCTGATTTTTCAAGGTCTGACCAACCTTACGGTGGGTGGACAGGCGAATCTGCCGGGTGGACTTTGCATTTTTGATGAAACCTCATCCAAGGGTGGGATCAGGTTTCCGTTATTAAATAAAAAAAATAAAAATGTATGGGCAGAATCTTCATCAGGTCTATGTTCTGGTGACTGATTTTGCTGTGTGGACATTTTTTCTGGACTTTAAAATCTTAATTTATTGGTTGTAAATTCTTCCAATTTCTCCCTCCCAAAACAAGGTAGGATTGAGGAGAAACAGTTTGTTTGTTTGTGTGTGTGTGTGTTTTTTAAAATTTATTAATACAGAACAGATCATCGGAGGAGATACATCAATCTGATAAGAATTACCAGTGAAATATTGCGTATGGAGAATATTCAATATATATATATTATATATTATATAAAACAGAGCAAGGACCAAGACAGCAGAGAAATCAATCCTCAAGATGGTTGCAATATTAAAAGTGTTATCTTGGACAGAGTTTCAGATGGCATGATAAGGAGGAACTTCTCAAGAAGTAGGAGGGGTTTTAATATTTCCTACCGGTTTTCGGAGGCTGGGTTACTGGGTGCTGTACCTGTACTGGTCAGTGCTCTGGACATGCTGGTTGAAAGGCTGATGGTCAGGCATTTCACAAGGTAACATGCTCTATACTCAATGGGAAGTAAAAGCTCTTATTGCTATTGTTCATGGTGTGTGGTGGGTGGTGGGATGGGGGGAGCAGGGGGGAGGTGAGTGCTGTGGGACCTTGCCTTTAATCAACTGGCCACTCCACACTCCCACCCACACCCGCCCCCTCCCCTTCCCTTCCCCAACTTTGAAATGCCAGACCCCAGCAGTGATCCCGGCCAAAAGTCACCTGAAAAAAAAAACTGCCCCCTTACTGGAGGTGGATTTCCCCTTAACACAGCACACTGCCCCTTCCTCCACACTCCTTCCCCATCCCCCACACCACTCAGATTGTGAGGGGCAGAGGTCACGCCTACAGGACCACAACTAACCCAGTTTGAACAGTCTTTTATTGTCTAGCACCCGTGTGTGAACAATACTGGATTCATCATAGTCCTACCATGCACATCCCTCCCCTCCCCCACACCACTGCCTGCAGTGTTAGCCTCAGTACCTTTTTAAATGCCTTTAAACTCTGTAACTGCTAGTAGTTTAATGCTGTATCCCTCTCCACTGCTCCTTAAACAGAGAAACCTCCTCTTTAACACAGCACACTGCCCTTTGATGGAGGGAACACTCTCATGGATAACAATGAAATGGCAAACTAGTTATATGAATACTCTCTCTGGTCTCAATGTGAAGGAATTGGACACAATACCACATTACATGGGAACCTAAAAGGGGAGAGACATGGTAGGTTTAATTTAAGTATGAAAATGGTGATGGAGAAAGTAATGGGACTTAAAATGCTGAAATGTCTGGAATCCGATGGTTTTCACCCCCAAATTAACAAGAGAAACCTGTGGGGAGAGGCTTTAATCAGAATTCTCCGACATTTAAGAATTATGTGTTTGGATTGGAAAATTGAAAATGCAATTTAATTGTTTAGGAAGACAGGAGAGAGAAATGAGGAACACACTCTCCGTTTTAAATGAGGAGAGTGAAAGGGCAAGGAATTGGTGGATATCTTGGGACAGGGATTGGTAATTGACTGGGAGAAGGAAACACAGATTAGGGATAAAATCTTTGACCTCTGGTGGGACGTGAGAGGATTTGTGCTGGGCACTGATAGACAGAGTGAGTGGGGAAGGCTGTCGTCAGCGGAGTTGAATGTGGGAAGTGTACATTCATCCACTTTGGATTTGAGAAGAATATATCAGGATATTTTTCTCAATGGTGAGAGAGTGAATTTGGGTGTCAATTAACATGACACTAAAAAGGCAGTGTACAGGTATCACCAGAAATCAAAATGGCTAGTGGAATGTCAGTCTTTATCTCGAGGGCTGGAACTCTAAAATGTTTCAGTTGGTCAGAACATTGGTCAGACCCAGACCCCAACTGGAGTAACTACCATCAGCTCTGGACACTGCACCTCAGATAGGACAGAGTAGCCTTGGAAGGGATTTCATTTCCAATACACGACCCAAGGAGCTCAGTGTACACTTTAGCTGAGATGGGAGGTGGGGGTGGGGGCGGGGAAGTTGTATACAGCACAGGACACAGCGTTACAGCTGCAGTGACAAGTCCCATCCCAGTGAGGGTCTGCTCTGCTCCGGTCCTATCCCAGTGAAGGTCTGCTCCACCCATACTCTGATCCAGTCTGGCCTGGTCAGAGTTGGTCGAGATTGGCGTGGATATGGGTCTGCAGTAACCTGACTGTGTTAACCTAAGCCTGGGTGTGACAAGACACTTTGCAAGATACAACATGGGGTTTCGACTGGGCTTTTCCCTAAATAGAACCAGGCTAAAATCTTCCTTCAATACTGGAGCCCTGTCCCTTTTATTAAAGTAAAGCTGCTCTTTAATACAGTAACATTGCCCCTTTAACAGAGGGCATTGTCTCGAACACAGGGACTTTCATCGTAATACTTGAGTAAATGAGAGGAGTCCCCACTGATTTCAGTCCTCAAAATGATTTCTTGCAGTTTTTAGCATCATTTTTTTGAAATGTTTTCACCCCAGTTCAGACCTTGCCCAGGCCCAACACCCCCACAATCGGGGAAGGCCGGGGTGGGTGATGATCGGTGAGGGGCTGTCAGGCCAGGAGAGGGTCTTGTGTGACTGTGATTCCCTTTGCAGTCGAATAGCCTGCCAACATTACAATATTCGGAGTTGAGTGGGCTCTTCGAGGGCTGTCAGGATCCGAGAGGCATGCCTCGGCATCCCCCCCCTTATCACCCCCACCCTCAGAGAGAGTTAGCACCTTCAGGAAAGGAGGGCAGGGGAGGGGGAGAAGGCATCAGCTTAGAAACTGAACCAGGCGTGATGTTCGGGCAGGTCAGAACCTTCAATTTACTAAAGTAAATAATAAAGATCAACCACATCATCAAAGCTGTAATGCTTGTAATCTCTCGGACAATGGATCAGAGGCTCAGGACTTCCTAAGAAGTTAGACGGGGACAAATTCACTTCTTGAACCTGTGCAGTTCCCTCCAGTTACAAAATCCACCAGCAGAGGGCAGCAGTGAGCCAGATGTGCTCCTGTTCCCTCTGGTGACAGGGATCAGGGATCACACTGACTGCTTCCCCACCCCCCCAACCCACCACCCCTAACTCCCCCACCCCAACCCCGACTCCCACCCCCAGCCCGCAGTTCTGCTGAAATACTGGGGTCCTTCACTTTCCCATTCACCACTGTAGAGGGGGGGATTGGGGAGGGAGGGGAAATGAAAGCCATGCCCCTCACCCCCAAAATGTTTCAGCACGGATTATATCCCCCACCCTCACCTTTTCCCTGAATCCCACCATTGTCCAGGTTCCTCCAGTGCGAAACCTCATCCTCATTTGTACAGGTTTCCCGGCATTGTCAGTCTCAAAATACACTCAGGGTGTGAGTCTGAGGAGCAACCCTTGTAGCACCAAGACTGGGGGCTAGCTAATCTCTCCGATGCCCCAATCAGTACCATAAAAATACAGGAGGCTGCATTTAACAAGTGGCATTTAGGATTTGCCCCCCTTTGCTCTCCTGCAGCTTGGGAAGGGGAGTCATGGTGGGGGTGAGGGAGAGGGGTAACAGGCCAGGGTTGGGTCTCCTCAAGCAGAGAGTCAGGAAACCTCTTGCTCTCAGGCCAGGTATTTGGTTCCTTGTTCCTCAGGCAGCCCCTCCAGGAGAGAATCAGGGAAAGAATGAAAGAGGGACAGAGAGCGAGAGAGCGAAAGAGAGAGAGAGAGAGGGAGAGGCAGAGGAAGGAGTGAGCTTGCCATGAACACTGGGCCGCAGGCTCTGAATGGAAATCCTCCCAGTGAAACAAAGCCATCTAAAATAAAAATCACAAGAGCTGCGACCTCAGCCAATAACTTACTGAGAGGAAGGGTTGGTAAATATTCCCCTTTCCCACATAAATATCGTTGATTAATCGATGATACTAAGATGTCGGCTCCCAGAAATGGGCTTCTAGCACCAACAGAAAACTGTTGAACGTCTCACTGGGGGTCTGTTGATGGATCGAGTGTGAACATTGGCCTAAAGAGTCCTGTCTCAGCGTGGTGAAGGAAGCCCTCGGCCTACACAAAAGCTTCGTGCTTTGAGCTGCCATTGATTTTCATGAAGAGTTTGGCATCTTCGGCTTTCTGGAGCCTCTGCTTCTTGAGCTGGTGCCTGTAATAGAGCAGGTAGCCTGGGAGACAGAAACCCAGCATACTGACTCCCAGCAAACCAATATTCACCTGGGAGCAAGGAACACACACAATCAACACCTTATACAGCACCTTGTAACCACAAGACACGTCACAGGGGTGTTATCAAATAAAACATGCCACTTAACCGAGATAGCGGGATAGGTCGGTTTTAAGGAGTGTCTTTAGGCAGGAGGGGGAGAGACGGAGGTGGAGAGGTTTAGGGAGGGAATACCAGAGCTTAGGGCCCAGGCAGCTGAAGGCAGGGCTGCCAATGGTGGAACGATGGGAATTGGGGATGCACGAGGGGCCAGAATTGGAGGAAGGCAGAGTTGAGGGTTGTGGGGCTGGAGAAGATTTGAAATATAGGGAGGGGGCAAGGCCACAGAGGGATTGGAAAACAGGATCTGAACTTTAAAATTGAGGCATTGGTTCAGTGTAGGTCAGTGAATGCAGGGGGGATAAGGGAAAGGGGCTTAGTGTGAGCAAGATAAGGGCAGCAGAATTCTCGATCATTTTAAATGTACGGAGGGTGGAAGGAGGGAGGCTGGTCAGGAGAGAACTGGAGAGTTTGATGGGGACAGTGTAGAGGGAGCTTTACTCTGTATCTAACCCCGTGCTGTACCTGTCCTGGGAGTGTTTGATGGGGACAGTGTAAAGGGAGCTTTATTCTGTATCTAACCCCATGCTGTACCTGCCCTGGGAGTGTTTGATGGGGACAGTGTAGAGGGAGCTTTACTCTGTATCTAACCCCGTGCTGTACCTGTCCTGGGAGTGTTTGATGGGGGACAGTGTAGAGGGAGCTTTACTCTGTATCTAACCCCATGCTGTACCTGTCCTGGGAGTGTTTGATGGGGACAGTGTACTTTACTCTATCTTACCCAGAGAGGGTCGCCTTCAAGTGGTCCCATCATCGCCAGGAAGAGGGGTTGTTGTAGCAGAGCGAAGAGAGCACTGATGAGTGACTGCATCCCTGTCAAACTGCCGAACTGTGTGGAGGGATATCTGGAACAGTGAGGAAACAACTTCAGAAACTGAGAATAAAGTCAATCGAGTTTGTGTAAGTGTGAAAACACACGGCCTTGTGACTGGTCTAAACCCTGTTGATGTGAACCCTGAGCGTCGCTATTAAAACAGGAGACCAAAAAATGCATTCCCACACACTCGCAGCGGGCGATAGACCGGGCGCACTGGGCGAGGGGTGATCAACAAGGCACGCCGGCACTGGGTGAGGGGTGATAAACCAGGTGCGCCGGCACTGGGTGAGGGGTGATAAACCAGGTGCGCCGGCACCGGGTGAGGGGTGATAGACCGGGCGATAGCGCCAGCACCGGGCGATAGGAATAGACCGGGCGATAGGAATAGACCAGGCGATAGCGCCAGCACCGGATGATAGGGATGGACCAGGTGCGCCGGCACTGGGTGAGGGGTGATAGACTGGATGATAGTGCCGGCACCGGGTGAGGGGTGATAGACTGGACGATAGCGCCGGCACCAGGTGAGGGGTGATAGACCGGACGATAGCGCCGGCACTGGGTGAGGGGTGATAGACCGGACGATAGCGCCGGCACCGGGTGAGGGGTGATAGACCGGACGATGGCGCCGGCACCGAGTGAGGGATGATAGACCGGGCGCACTCGGATTGTACATAGCATTTTTGCATTGCTTGACCCTTGGGCTGATACAAAGTGGACAAGCTCGATAATGATCTGCTACTCACACAGCAGCGTAAAGTCCACCCACGGCTGAGTGAATGAAACCTCGGACAATCGTGTGAAGAATGAAGGACAGAATCTGCAAAGAACGAGAAACAGTGAAGGAGGATCCCAATTGTATACCAGCCCCACCCTGGGGATACTACCCCCCACCCTGGGGAAACGTCCCACCCCCCACCCACCCACTCACCCCCACCCTGGGGAAACATCCCATCCCCCACCCACTCACACTCACCCTGGGGAAACATCCCATCCCCCACCCACCCACTCACCCACTCACCCCCACCCTGGGGAAACATCCCATCCCCCACCCACTCACCCCACCCAAGCAAACTCCCTTCCCTGCTGTTGTTTCTTGTTGTTGGAACAAAACTATGGGCAGGGGGAGGAGAACATGTGGGAAAGAGGTAGAGAAATGGTGTGGAGGAGGGGAGAGGGCGTGGGGGATGGGAGAGGGCATGGGGGAGTGGGAGAGGGCGCGGGGAGGGGGAGAGGGCGCAGGGGAGGGGGAGAGGGCGCGGGGGAGGGGAGAGAGCGCGGGGGAGGGGAGAGAGCGCGGGGGAGAGGGAGAGGGTGTGGGGGAGGGGAGAGAGCGCGGGGGAGGGGAGAGAGCGCGGGGGAGAGGGAGAGGGTGTGGGGGAGGGGAGAGAGCGCGGGGGAGAGGGTGTGGGGGAGGGGAGAGGGTGTGGGGGAGGGGGGAGGGCGTGGGGGAGGGCGTGGGGGAGGGGAGAGGGTGTGGGGGAGGGGAGAGGGTGTGGGGGAGGGGGGAGGGCGTGAGGGTGTCCAGTGATGCTGGTGATTATATTCCAGCAGAAATCAATGGGGGAGGAGCAGGGACAAAATGAACTGTGACTGACTGGGATTACATATAAAACACCCAGAACTCAATGATGAAACAAAGGACTGTGTGGGTAGCACACTCGCGTCAGAGACAGAAGGTCCTGGGTTCAAGTCCCACATCAGAGATTCAAACATTTAATCCAGACTGTTACTTCCTGCAGTACTGAGGGAGTGCTGCACTGTTAGAGTCGCTGTCTTTCAGAAGAGATTTTAAACTCAGGCCCTGCCAGGTGGTTGCAAAAGATTTCAGGGCCAGTATTGGAAGGAGGGTGGGGACATTATTCCATGTATCCTAGGGCCAATGTTTATCCCTCACCTAACATCACCTTTCTATTGGCGGGATCTTGCTGTGCATTATTTGATTGCCACATTTCCCACAATGCAACTGTGACTACACTTCAAAAGCTCCCCTTTCCCTCCGTTTGCTGCTCCTTCATCTTCCCACTTACGAGTGTAAGACCACCAATGGAGAGACTGAGGGGTACTGTGGAAACAGCTCCCAGTGAGTATTCTGTGGGGGTGGGAGTGTGAAGAATTGGTTAGAAAGCAGGTGCTGAGACAGTCCCTGGAACAGGGAGAGTGAGCGAGCGACTCTCAGCCCCTCAAACAGCTGTAATGGGAATACCTGGCACCAGGTGGCAGCAAAGGATAAAAGTGCCAACCTCCCATCCCAGGGTCAGAGGGCCATGCATTTCTATTGTGCCTTTCACAATTTTGGGACATCCCAAAACTCTTGACAGCCAATTACATATTTTTGAAGTGTAATCACTGTTGAACACACTATTCTTGCAAACTGCCAGCCCACCCTCTCACTGTACTGAAACAACTCTTATCAAAGTGACAAATGACATTCTATGTGACTGTTACAAAGGTAAACTTTCCCTGCTCGTCCTTCTTGACCTGACTGCAGCCTTTGACACAGTCACCACACCATCCTACTCCAACACCTCTCCACCATCGTCCAGCTGGGTGGGACTGCTCTCACCTGGTTCTGTTCTTATTTATCTAATCATAGCCAGTGAATCACTTGCAATGGCTTCCCCTGCTGCTCCTGCACTGTTACCTCTGGTGTCCCTAATGATCTATCCTTGGCCCTCTCCTGTTCCTCATCTACATGTTGCCCCTTGGATATCATCCAAAGGCACAGTGTTAGTTTTCACATGTATGATGATGACACCCAGCTCTCCCCCACCTCTCTCAACTCCTCCACTGTTGCTAAATTATCAGACTGCTTATTCAACATCCAGTACTGGACTGACAGAACATTCCTCCTGGTACTGGGAGTGTCAGCCTGCTGGATTTTGTGCTCAGGCCTTTGGAGTGAGACTCCAACCCACAATCTTCTGACTAAGGGGTATGTGTGTGTGTCTGTGTGTGTGTGTCTGTGTCTGTGTGAATGTGTGTGTGAGAGAGTGTGTGTGAGAGAGTGTGTCTGTGTGTGTCTGTGTGTGTGTGTGTGTGTGTGTGTACGTATGTGTGTGTGGGTATGTGTGTGTGTGTGAGTGAGTGTGAGTGTGTGAGTGAGTGTGTGAGTGTCTGTGTGTGTGTGTATATGTGTGTGTGAGTGTGTATGTGTGAGTGTGAGTGTGTGTGTGAGTGTGTGTGTGTGTGTGTGAGTGAGTGTGTGTGTGAGTGAGTGTGAGTGTGTGTGTGAGTGTGAGTGAGTGTGTGAGTGGGTGTGTGTGTGTGTGTGAGTGAGTGCGTGAGTGGGTGTGTGTGTGAGTGTGAGTGGGTGTGTGTGTGTGAGAGGGTGAGTGAATGAGTAAGTGAGTGAGTGAGTGAATGAATGAGTGAGTGAGTGTGTCCCACTGAGCCACAGCTGAGAAAGTCCAAAGGCACGGAGTCAGTGAGGGACCAGGAGGGAGATGGGGGGGGAACACCAATCACTGGATCCAAGGAAAGGGACAGGATGAGCTGGGAGCCAATGTGGTCCCTGACATCAGACAGAAGCCCCTGACCTCTAGGGGAAGCCTTCCATATCTCCCTATCAACCCTCACTGAATGGCTTCAGACAAGCACCCATTTGGCTGTAGAGTTTCAGTGACTTGTTTGGAAACAAGAGTCATCATCCATTGGGTGAGGGAGGGTTGGAAATGGAGCCCCCCCCAACCCCACCACACCCCACACCACACCCCATCCAATTTCAGAGCCACTGCTGTTGGTTACCTGGAGGGGGAGGTTTGGGATCAGACAGGTGATTCCAAATCCCACTAGGAGGAGGTTAGTGAAGACAAAAGCTCGGGTGGCATTGGTGATTTTCTGAATTTTTCGGTCCCTTTTCTTTACGCTCGGTCTGTAACAAAGTGAAGAAGGAATCAGAAACTGGCCCAGTGAGAGACTGAGAGCTCCAGCAACATTGAAGGCAAAAAAAAATCAGAGCCAGTAATTATCACAGTGTGTATAAAGGGCATTACTCACCAACCCATAAACCAACCTCCTGCCCGCTCATCAACCCAAAACCCAACCACCTGCCCATTCACCAACCCATAACCCAACCCCCTGCCCACTCACCAACCCATAACTCAGCCCCCTGCCCACTCACCAACCCATAACCCAACCTCCTGCCCACTCACCAACCCATAACCCAACCCCCTGCCCACTCACCAACCCATAATCCAGCCCCCTGCCCATTCACCAACCCGTAATCCAACCTCCTGCCCATTCACCAACCCGTAACCCAACCCCCTGCCCACTCACCAACCCATAACCCAACCCCCTGCCCACTCACCAACCCATAACCCAACCCCCTACCCACTCACCAACCCACAACCCAACACCCTGCCCACTCACCAACCCATAATCCAGCCCCCTGCCCATTCACCAACCCGTAATCCAACCTCCTGCCCATTCACCAACCCTTAACCCAGCCCCCTGCCCACTCACCAACCCATAATCCAGCCCCCTGCCCATTCACCAACCCGTAATCCAACCTCCTGCCCATTCACCAACCCGTAACCCAACCCCCTGCCCACTCACCAACCCATAACCCAACCCCCTGCCCACTCACCAATCCATAACCCAACCCCCTGCTCACTCACCAACCCACAACCCAACCCCCTGCCCACTCACCAACCCATAATCCAGCCCCCTGCCCATTCACCAACCCGTAATCCAACCTCCTGCCGATTCACCAACCCTTAACCCAGCCCCCTGCCATTCACCAACCCATAACCCAACCTCCTGCCCATTCACCAACCCTTAACCCAGCCCCCTGCCCACTCACCAACCCATAACCCAACCTCCTGCCCATTCACCAACCCGTAACCCAACCTCCTGCCCACTCACCAACCCATAACCCAACCTCCTGCCCATTCACCAACCCTTAACCCAACCCCCTGCCCACTCACCAACCCATAACCCAGCCCCCTGCTCACTCACCAACCCATAACCCAGCCCCCTGCCCACTCACCAACCCATAAACCAAACCCCTGCCCACTTACCAACCCGTAACCCAACCCCCTGCCCATCCACCAACCCGTAACCCAACCCCCTGCCCATCCACCAACCCATAACCTAAGCCCCTGCCCATTCACCAACCCATAACCCAAACACCTGCCCACTCACCAGCCCATAAACCAACCTCCTGCCCACTCACCAGCCCATAAACCAACCTCCTGCCTGCTCACTAACCCATAAATCAACACCCTGCCCACTCACCAACCCATAACCCAGCCCCCTACCCACTCACCAACCCATAACCCAGCCCCCTACCCACTCACCAACCTCTAACCCAACCTGCTCACCAACCCATAAACCAAACCCCTGCCCACTTACCAATCCATAAACCAAACTCTTGCCCACTCACCAACCCATAAACCAGCCCCCTGCTCACTCACCAACCCATAACCCAATCCCCTGCCCACTCACCAACCCATAACCCAACCTCCTGCCCACTCACCAACCCATAACCCAACTTCCTGTCCACTCACCAACCCATAACCCAACCTCCTGCCCACTCACCAACCCATAACCCAATCTCCTGCCCACTCACCAACCCATAACCCAACTTCCTGTCCACTCACCAACCCATAACCCAACTTCCTGCCCATTCACCAACCCATAACCCAACTTCCTGCCCACTCACCAACCCATAAACCAAACCCCTGCCCACTCACCAACCCATAACCCAAACCCCAGCCCACTCACCAACCCATAACCCAATCCCCTGCCCACTCACCAACCCATAAACCAGCCCCCTGCCCACTCACCAATCCATAAACCAACCCCCTGCCCACTCACCAACCCATAACCCAAACCCCTGCCCACTCACCAACCCATAACCCAACCCCCTACCCACCCACCAACCTGTAACCCAACCCCAACCTGCTCACCAACCCATAACCCAACTTCCTAACCACTCACCAACCCATAAACCAGCCCCCTGCCCACTTACCAACCCATAAGCCAACCCCCTGCCCACTCACCAACCCATAACCCAAACCCCTGCCCACTTACCAACCCATAACCCAAGTCCCTACCCACTCACCAATCCATAAACCAACCCCCTGCCCATTCACTCTTCCAATAAACATGTCACTTCCTTATGTTAATACCTTTCATTTGCCTCCACATCCTACATTTACCATCGTACCCTCTATTTACCCCCATATCCTACAATTACCATCATACCCTCTATTTGCCCTGTATTCCCTGGATACTCTGTTGCTACTAATGGCTGACAATGTATTTCACACCCTCTGTGTAAAAAGTCCGAAACTCTCCATGTCCCCATTCTCTCTCCTTCCTCACTTACTTTGTCCCAGCTGACAGTGCTTTCTCGTCAATTTCGCTGCTCCCATCATCGCAGTCCTTCAATTTCCAGTCCATGATATAGCCAATCACAGGGGCTGTCATCAAGCAAAGCAGTTGCAGGACGCCAAAGATGGAGGAGTAGAGACTGACTGAGGAGAGAGAGGGTAACAAATGAAACTGCATTCTGGGAGAAGGCCAGTTGATCTGCGCCAGAGAGCGACTGAAACACTGTGTGAAGCACAGACACTGCTCTATACAGGAAACATGACAACCAATACATACATACATAGCAAGATCCCACAAACAGCAAGGTGATAACAGCAGCCAGATACCAATGACATTAAAGGGATACGGGGATAATGCGGGAAGATGGCACTGAGGTAAAAGATCAGCCATGATCTAGTTAAATGGCAGAGCAGGCTCGAGGGGCCGAATGGCCTACACCTGCTTCTCAGTTCCTATAATACCCAGATAAGGGCGAGAACTCCCTTGATCTTCTTCAAATAGCAGCCAGAGAATCTTCCACACCCACCACAGGGAATTCATGGGGCAATCGGTGTTATGTTTCATCCAAAAGGCAGCACATCCGACAGTGCAGCACTCCCTCAGTACTGATCCTCTGACAGTGCAGCACTCCCTCGGTACTGACCCTCTGACAGTGCAGCACCCCCTCGGTACTGACCCTCCGACAGTGCAGCACTCCCTCGGTACTGACCCTCCGACAGCGCAGCACTCCCCTCAGTACTGCTGACCCACTGACAGTGCAGCACTTCCTCAGTACTGACCCTCTGACAGTGCAGCACTCCCTCAGTACTGACCCTCTGACAGTGCAGCACTCCCTCAGTACTGACCCTCTGACAGTGCAGCACTCCCTCAGTACTGACCCTCTGACAGTGCAGCACTCCCTCAGTACTGACCCTCTGACAGTGCAGCACTCCCTCAGTACTGACCCTCTGACAGTGCAGCGCTCCCTCAGTACTGACCCTCTGACAGTGCAGCGCTCCCTCAGTACTGACCCTCTGACAGTGCAGCACTCCCTCAGTACTGACCCTCTGACAGTGCAGCGCTCCTTCAGTACTGACACTCCGACAGTGCAGCGCTCCCTCAGTACTGACACTCCGACAGTGCAGCGCTCCCTCAGTACTGACACTCCGACAGTGCAGCGCTCCCTCAGTACTGACCCTCCGACAGTGCAGCGCTCCCTCAGTACTGATCCTCCGACAGTGCAGCGCTCCCTCAGTACTGACCTTCCGACAGTGCAGCGGTCCCTCAGTACTGACACTCCGACAGTGCAGCGCTCCCTCAGTACTGACCCTCCGACAGTGCAGCGCTCCCTCAGTACTGATCCTCCGACAGTGCAGCGCTCCCTCAGTACTGACCCTCCGACAGTGCAGCGGTCCCTCAGTACTGACACTCCGACAGTGCAGCGCTCCCTCAGTACTGACCCTCCGACAGTGCAGCGCTCCCTCATTATTGACCCTCCGACAGTGCAGCGCTCCCTCAGTACTGACCCTCCGACAGTGCAGCGCTCCCTCAGTACTGACCCTCCGACAGTGCAGCGCTCCCTCAGTACTGACGCTCCGACAGTGCAGCGCTCCCTCAGTACTGACCCTCCGACAGTGAAGCACACCCTCAGTACTGACCCTCCGACAGTGCAGCGCTCCCTCAGTACTGACCCTCTGACAGTGCAGCACTCCCTCAGTACTGACCCTCTGACTGTGCAGCACTCGCTCAATACTGACCCTCTGACAGTGCAGTACTCCCTCAGTACTGACCCTCTGACAGTGCAGCACTCCCTCAGTGGAGGCACTGGAGGATCAGTCTTTGTTTTCTGAGGATATGGGGTGGGGTTGAACCTCCAACCTTCAGACTTACAGATAAACGTGCTAAGCACTAAGCCACAGCTGAAACCGGGAATGTTGTGGGTCCCGTTTCCAGGGATGAGGACACCGATCCTGCCCCAATAGTGCTAATAATTTTTCCCCTTGCCCTGTCCGTTCTGAACTCACGCTCAGTCCCATCCTGTGCCAACCAAACCTGCAAATTCACATGGCCTCGCTGCCAAGTGTCTGCAGGTGATCCATTAGGAGGACACTGTGTTGAGGAGAGGTGGTGGTGTAGTGGTATTGTCACTAAACTGGTAATCCAGGGTAGTGCTTTGGGGACCTGCGTTTGAATCTTGCCAAAGCAGATGGTGGAATTTCAATTCAATAAAAATCTCATAAAAATCATGAGGACCATGGAACTGTTGTTGTTTAAAAAAAACCTCCACCTGGTTCACTAATGCCCTTTAGGGAATCTGGCATGTGACTACCACACCAATGTGTTGACTCTTAAATGCTCTCTGAACAAGGGGTAATTAGGGATGGGCAATAAATGCTAGTCTAGCTGCCAAGTGTGTCACCTATGAAAATGATAAAGGGAAAAAAAGTTGTGGTGTGGATTGGCTGGTGGGGGATAATCATGGCTCGTCTGGGGAGCATTGTGGCTGCGCTGTAGGAATGGAAGGGGTAGCAGAATTGTAGTTACGGTCTGTGTATGGGAGGCTGGGACAGCATCATAGCTACACTTTGGATAAAGGAGAGTGGAGCATTGTAGCTATGCTCTCAAGAAAAATTCTAAAGGGAGGACCCACCATCCGTGGTTAACTAAAGAAGTTAAGGAAAGCATTAAACTTAAGAAAAAAACATACAACTTCCGCAAAGATGAGCGGCAGGCCAGATGATTGGTCAGAATGGTAGAGAATGACTGGAAGGTTAATCAGGAGAAATAAATTAGAGTATGAGAGGAAGCTAGCTAGGAATGTAAACAAGAGTTTCTACAGGTATTTAAAAAGGAAGAGAGTAATTAAAGTGAGTGTCGGTCCTCTGGAGAGTGACAATGGGGAGTTAATAGTAGATAATAAGATGAAATTAACAAATATTTTGTTACTTTCTTCACTAAAGAAGATACAAAAAACATCCCAGTAATATCTGTAAATCAGGAGGTGGAAGAGAGAGGGGAACTTGGTGAAATTACAATCACTAGGGAAGCGGTACTGAGCAAACTGATGGAGCTGTGGCTGACAAGTCTCCGGGTCCATATGGACTTCATCGTAGCGGCTTAAAAGAGGTGGCTAATGAGGTAGTAGATGCATTGGTGTCAATTTTCCAAAATTCCCTAGATTCTGGAAAGGTTCCATCAGACTGGAAAGTAGCAAATATTGAGTGAGTGGGCAAGAAGGGAGGGAGGCAGAAAGCAGGAAACTATAGACCAGTTAGCTTGATGTCTGTCATGGGGAAGGTGTTAGAATTGATTATGAAAGAGGTTATAGTTGGGCATTTAGAGAAACTCAAGGTAATCAGGAAGAGTCAGCATGGTTTTATGAAGGGGAAATCATGTTTAATCAATTTATTGGATTCTTTGAAGGAATAACATGCACTGTGGATAAAAGGGAACCGATAGACATGCTGTACTTGGATTTCCAGGAGGCATTTGATAAGCTTCCACATCAACGGTTATTGTGGAAATAAAAGCACCTGGTGTAGGGGGTAACATATGGGCATGGATAGAAGATTGGCTGGCTGGCAGAAAACAGAGAGTATGCATAAATAGGTCTTTTTCAGATTGGCAGGTTGTGACAAGTGGTGTCCTGCAGGGGTCTGTGCTGGGGCCTCAACCTTTTACAATTTATATCAATGACTTAGATGAGGGGAGTGAAGGCATGGTAGCTAAATTTTCAGATGACACAAAAGATAGGTAGGGAAATGTGTTGTGGAGAAGACATAAGGAGTTTGCAGATGGATATAGAAAGGTTGAGTGAATGGGCAAAGATCTGGAGTATAATGTAGGAAAATGTGAAGTTGTTCTCTTTGGCAGGAAGAATAAAAAAGCAGAGTATTACTTAAATAGAGGATGGCTGGGGACGGTTGCTGAGCACAGAGTCCTGCATCACACAGCTCCTTGTTATGATTCTCCATACAAACCATTAATCGAACCACAGGGATCTTGGTGTTTTAGTGCATGAGTCACAAAAAGTTAGTACGCAGGTATAAGATGCAATTAAGAAGGCTAATGGAATGCTATCCTTTATTACGAGAGGGATTGAACATAAAAGTAAGGATGTTATGCTTTAGTTATACAGGACATTGGTGAGACCGCATCTCGAATACTGAGTGCAGTTTTGATCTTCTTATTTAAGGAAGGATGTAAATGCATTGGAGGCGGTTCAGAGGAGGTTTACTAGATTGGTACCTGGAATGAGTGGGTTGTCTTATGAGGGAAGGTTCGACAGACTGGGCTTGTTTCCACTGGAGTTTAGAAGAGTGAGGGGTGACGTGATTGAAGTATATAAGATCCTGAATGGTCTTGACAAGGTGGATGTGGAAAGGATGTTTCCTCTTGTGGGTGAGTCCAGAACTAGGGGACACTGCTTTAAAATTAGGGGTCGTCCTTATAGGACAGAGATGAGGAGAATTTGTTTCTCCGAGAGGGTTGTGCAAATTTGGAACCCTCTGCCTCAGAAAGTTGTGGAGGTGGGGTCACTGAATATTTTTAAGGCAGAGGTAGATTGATTCCCTTGCCTAACAAGAATCTAAGGTTGTCAGGGGTAGATGGGAAATTAGAACTCAAAACACAAACAGATCAGCCATGATCTTATTGAATGGTGGAGCAGGCTTGAGGGGCTGAATGGCCTCCTCCTGCTCCTATTTTGTATCTTCGCATGTTTGACAGGCTGAAGTGAGCATTGCTGGAGAGCAGGAACTCCCTCTCTTGCCTCAGTGCTTAGGTAGGGATCAGTCCCGAGCTGGAACATAGGTCAAATATTCCCAGTTGCTGTTTTTACTAATAACACACATTCAGACAGTAGCTATCCCAAAACCCAATCAAACCCAAAAGATCACCTCCACCCTAGAGTCTATGGTGCTTACCCGTTTCCATAACTGCATCAGTCATTGGTAAAGAGGGACAGCAGCAACATGGCGAGGGAAGAGCGGGAAGCGAGGGGGGAGGGGGCAAACAAACCAAGCAGCCAAAGGGAAGTTGGGAAGGAAATTGAGAGACAAAAGAGAGAGAGTGAGGAGTGCAGCAAAGTGATTCCTCCACCGACCAGCAAAGCCCAGAGATACGGTAACACAGACAGAAATCTGTAGGAATGCCGGGAAACAACAGTTATTATCAGCCCAAGCAGAACAGAATCAAGAAGGTTCTGGAACAGAAAAAGACCCAACAGGATTTTTCACCCATCCCCAATAAACCCCTCAATCCCACCTCCCCCCAGCTCCTCAATCCCACCTCCCCCCAGCTCCTCAATCCCACCTCCCCCCAGCTCCTCAATCCCACCTCCCCCCAGCTCCTCAATCCCACCTCCCCCCAGCTCCTCAATCCCACCTCCCCCCAGCTCCTCAATCCCACCTCCCCCCAGCTCCTTAATCCCACCTCCCCCCAGCTCCTCAATCCCACCTCCCCCCAGCTCCTCAATCCCACCTCCCCCCAGCTCCTCAATCCCACCTCCCCCCAGCTCCTCAATCCCACCTCCCCCCAGCTCCTCAATCCCACCTCCCCCCAGCTCCTCAATCCCACCTCCCCCCAGCTCCTCAATCCCACCTCCCCCCAGCTCCTCAATCCCACCTCCCCCCAGCTCCTCAATCCCACCTCCCCCCAGCTCCTCAATCCCACCACCCTCCAAATCCCAAAGCAATTTGTAAACATTTCAATACCAGTTGGAGACACTGAGCTCTGCTCAGGGCTGTGATCACAGGTTACATTTTCCCATTCCGGTTGAAGATTACAGAGGTTGAATTGTGGCACCTCCTCTCTCTGATCTGAAGGGTATAGGGCCCAGGAGACTTCCCCCACATTAGCGGGGATGTGATATCGAATTGAATCTGCAGGAACCAGAGTTCACAAACTAACGGAAGGAAAGGGGTGGGGGGGGAGGTGGGGTGGGGTTGGGGGTTGGGGGGGGGGTGGTGTGTGTGTGTGAAAGCTCTGTTGAGATTGCAACATCTGGGCTTGTACTTATTAACATTTGTTGCTGCATTGGCCTCCCAGTACAGCCTCACATGGTTGAATAGTCACCCTGAGACTCATTGCCAACTGTACAAAGGCAGCATCGGCTCACTGGATTGGTTACAGGGCTGAGTTTGAGATTCCCGGGAGTCTCACGTTTGTACTACAGTGACAGGAGGAGTGGTGGCGGCGGGGGGGGGGGGGAGTTGGAAAGGGGAGGGGGGAGGGGGGGGGAGCGGGGAGGGGGTTGGAGTTTTGGAGGGGGGAGGGGGTTGGAGTTTTGGAGGGGGGAGGGGGTTGGAGTTTTGGAGGGGGGAGGGGGTTGGAGTTTTGGAGGGGGGAGGGGGTTGGAGTTTTGGAGGGGGGAGGGGGTTGGAGTTTTGGAGGGGGGAGGGGGTTGGAGTTTTGGAGGGGGGAGGGGGTTGGAGTTTTGGAGGGGGGGAGGGGGTTGGAGTTTTGGAGGAGGGGAGGGGGTTGGAGTTTTGGAGGGGGGAGGGGGTTGGAGTTTTGGAGGGGGGAGGGGGTTGGAGTTTTGGAGGGGGGAGGGGGTTGGAGTTTTGGAGGGGGGAGGGGGTTGGAGTTTTGGAGGGGGAGGGGGTTGGAGTTTTGGAGGGGGAGGGGGTTGGAGTTTTGGAGGGGGAGGGGGTTGGAGTTTTGGAGGGGGGAGGGGGTTGGAGTTTTGGAGGGGGAGGGGGTTGGAGTTTTGGAGGGGCGAGGGGGTTGGAGTTTTGGAGGGGCGAGGGGGTTGGAGTTTTGGAGGGGGAGGGGGTTGGAGTTTTGGAGGGGGGAGGGGGTTGGAGAGTTTTGGAGGGGGGAGGGGGTTGGAGTTTTGGAGGGGGGAGGGGGTTGGAGTTTGGAGGGGGGAGGGGGTTGGAGTTTTGGGAGGGGGGAGGGGGTTGGAGTTTTGGAGAGGGAGGGGGTTGGAGTTTTGGGAGGGGGGGAGGGGGTGGAGTTTTGGAGGGGGGAGGGGGTTGGAGTTTTGGAGGGCGGAGGGGGTTGGAGTTTTGGAGCAGGGAGGGGGTTGGAGTTTTGGAGTGGGAGGGGGTTGGAGTTTTGGAGGGGGAGGGGGTTGGAGTTTTGGAGGGGGGAGGGGGGTTGGAGTTTTGGAGGGGGAGGGGGTTGGAGTTTTGGAGGGGCGAGGGGGTTGGAGTTTTGGAGGGGGGAGGGGTTGGAGTTTTGGAGGGGGAGGGGGTTGGAGTTTTGGAGGGGGAGGGGGTTGGAGTTTTGGAGGGGGAGGGGGGTTGGAGTTTTGGAGGGGGAGGGGGTTGGAGTTTTGGAGGGGGGAGGGGGTTGGAGTTTTTGGAGGGGGGAGGGGGTTGGAGTTTTGGAGGGGGGAGGGGGTTGGAGTTTTGGAGGGGGGGAGGGGGTTGGAGTTTTGGAGGGGCGAGGGGGTTGGAGTTTTGGAGCAGGGGAGGGGGTTGGAGTTTTGGAGGGGGGAGGGGGTTGGAGTTTTGGAGGGGGAGGGGGTTGGAGTTTTGGAGGGGGGAGGGGGTTGGAGTTTTGGAGGGGCGAGGGGGTTGGAGTTTTGGAGGGGGAGGGGGTTGGAGTTTGGAGAAGGGAGGGGGTTGAGTTTTGGAGGGGGGAGGGGGTTGGAGTTTTGGAGGGGGAGGGGGTTGGAGTTTTGGAGGGGGGAGGGGGTTGGAGTTTTGGAGGGGGGAGGGGGTTGGAGTTTTGGAGGGGCGAGGGGGTTGGAGTTTTGGAGGGGGGAGGGGGTTGGAGTTTTGGAGGGGGGAGGGGGTTGGAGTTTTGGAGAAGGGAGGGGGTTGGAGTTTTGGAGGGGGAGGGGGTTGGAGTTTTGGAGGGGGGAGGGGGTTGGAGGTTTTGGAGGGGGGAGGGGGTTGGAGTTTTGGAGGGGGGAGGGGGTTGGAGTTTTGGAGGGGGGAGGGGGTTGGAGTTTTGGAGGGGCGAGGGGGTTGGAGTTTTGGAGGGGGGGAGGGGGTTGGAGTTTTGGAGGGGGGAGGGGGTTGGAGTTTTGGAGGGGGGAGGGGGTTGGAGTTTTGGAGGGGGGAGTGGGGGGGTTGGAGTTTTGGAGGGGGGAGGGGGTTGGAGTTTTGGAGGGGGGAGGGGGTTGGAGTTTTGGAGGGGGAGGGGGGTTGGAGTTTTGGAGGGGGGAGGGGGTTTGGAATTTTGGAGGGGGGAGGGGTTTGGAGTTTTGGAGGGGGAGGGGGTTGGAATTTTGTGTTCCATTCTTGACCATGGCAATAGTTAAAAATTTGTAGGAATTCTGATGTGAAGGAATCCCTCTGTTTCCAGGAACTAAATACAGTGGGAGTGAACGGGAAAGGGTTTGGGTCCATTGGGATTGTGTACAGTGGGAGTGAACGGGAAAGGGTTTGGGTCCATTGGGATTGTGTACAGTGGGAGTGAATGGGAGGAGTGGTGGTTTGTTGGGACGGGGTCCATTGGGATTGTGTACAGTGGGAGTGAATGGGAAGGGGTTTGGGTCCATTGGGATTGTGTACAGTGGGAGTGAACGGGAAAGGGTTTGGGTCCGTTGGGATTGTGTACAGTGGGAGTGAACGGGAAAGGGTTTGGGTCCATTGGGATTGTGTACAGTGGGAGTGAACGGGAAAGGGTTTGGGTCCATTGGGATTGTGTACAGTGGGAGTGAACGGAATGGGTTTGGGTCCATTGGGATTGTGTACAGTGGGAGTGAACGGGAAAGGGTTTGGGTCCATTGGGATTGTGTACAGTGGGAGTGAACGGGAAAGGGTTTGGGTCCATTGGGATTGTGTACAGTGGGCGTGAATGGGAAGGGGTTTGGGTCCATTGGGATTGTGTACAGTGGGCGTGAATGGGAAGGGGTTTGGGTCCATTGGGATTGTGTACAGTGGGCGTGAATGGGAAGGGGTTTGGGTCCATTGGGATTGTGTACAGTGGGAGTGAACGGGAAGGGGTTTGGGTCCATTGGGAGTGAACGGGAAAGGGTTTGGGTCCGTTGGGAGTGAACGGGAAAGGGTTTGGGTCCGTTGGGAGTGAACGGGAAAGGGTTTGGGTCCGTTGGGATTGTGTACAGTGGGAGTGAATGGGAAGGGGTTTGGGTCCATTGGGATTGTGTACAGTGGGCGTGAATGGGAAGGGGTTTGGGTCCATTGGGATTGTGTACAGTGGGAGTGAACGGGAAGGGGTTTGGGTCCATTGGGATTGTGTACAGTGGGAGTGAATGGGAAGGGGTTTGGGTCCATTGGGATTGTGTACAGTGGGAGTGAATGGGAAGGGGTTTGGGTCCGTTGGGATTGTGTACAATGGGAGTGAACGGGAAGGGGTTTGGGTCCGTTGGGATTGTGTACAGTGGGAGTGAACGGGAAGGGGTTTGGGTCCGTTGGGATTGTGTACAGTGGGGGTACAATCTATGCCTAATGTGTGTGAAGTTTTGCTTGGCTCAGGATCAATTCCCCTAGGTTTGGAAGAGGAAGGGTTAACAGACGAATTGCATGCGATTTGTCATTTTGTTCACTCAGCCTATTAGACAGTTTGTCGGAGTCAGCAAATCAGAGGGAGCAAGGAAACATCTCCATCGTGATATCGCATGTAGAAAAGGAGAAGGAAAACAGGAAAATATTTTGATGGGAAAACAAGTGCTGAGTCTGGTGTGTGAGCAGCTGGCTGACCTCACCACAACACCCAGTTCCAACCAGCTTCAGCTGCTTCTCAGGAAGTGAAGCCTTTTCAAGTGGAACCCGGCCAAGCTGCAGTGTTATCAGGTAAACACACTGCTCCCCCAGACTGTCTCCGCCAGTCACTGCCCCTCACCCCATCTCTCATACCCCCTTCCCCCATCTTGCCCCCCACCAAGTCTCCCTCTCTCCCCTCAACCACTCCCACCCCCCCACTCTCTTCCGCACCCCATCTATCTTATCCCCTCCTGTTCTCTTTTCCTCTCCCCCAGTCTCTCTCCCCTCCCCCCTCCCCCATCTCTCTTACTCCCCCCTCCCCATCACTCTCTCTCCCCCCTCCCCCTCCCCATCTCTCTCTCTCTCCCCACTCCACCATCTCTCTCTCTCCCCCCCTCCCCCATCTCTCTCTCTCCCTCCTCCCCCATCTCTCTCTCTCCCTCCTCCCCCATCTCTCTCTCTCCCTCCTCCCCCATCTCTCTCTCTCCCTCCTCCCCATCTCTCTCTCTCCCCCCTCCGCCATCTCTCTCTCTCCCCCCTCCCCCATCTCTCTCTCTCCCCCCTCCGCCATCTCTCTCTCTCCCCCCTCCCCCTTTCTCTCTCTCCCCCCCTCCCCCTTTCTCTCTCTCTCTCCCCCCTTCTCTCCCACATCTCTCTCTCTCCCTCCTCCCCATCTCTCTCTCTCCCCCTCCCCTCCCCATCTCTCTCTCTCCCCCGTCTCTCTCCCCCTCCCCATCTCCCTTACTCCCCCCTCCCCATCTCTCTCTCCCCCCTCCCCATCTCTCTCTCCCCCCTCCCCATCTCTCTCTGTCCCCTCCCCATCTCTCTCTCCCCCCTCCCCATCTCTCTCTCTTCCCCTCTCCCATCTCTCTTTCTCCCCCCTCCCCCATCCCTCCCTCTCCCCCGCTCCCCCCATCTCTCTTCCCCCGTGCCCCAGTCTCTCCCTTCCCCTTTCTCCCCCCAAGTCCCTGTCTCCCCCCTCCACTGTATCTCTCTCCCCCCTCCACTCTCTCTCTCTCCCCCCCAGTCTTTCCCTCCCCCGTCTCTCTCTGTCCCTGTCCTCTCTCTCTCCCACTCCTCTCCCTCTACCCCTCCTCCCTCTCTCCCCCTCCTCCCCCTCCTCTCCCCCCTTTCTCTCTCTCCCCCACTCCCCCCATCTCCTTTCCCCCATGCCCCAGTCTCTCCCTTCCCCTTTCTCCCCCCCAGTCTCTGTCTCCCCCTCCCCTGTTTCTCTCTCCCCCATCCCTGTCTATCTCTTCCCCCCTCCCGCAGTCTCCCCCTCCACTCTCTCTCCCCAGTCTCTCTCTCCCCCCTCCCCTAGTCTTTCCCTCCCCCTCTCTTTCCCTCCCCCACGTCCCCATCTCTCTCTCTCTCCCCCTCCTCCCCCGTCTCTCTCCCCCTCCTCCCCGTCTCTCTCTCTCTCTCACCCTCCTCCCTCTCTCTCTCTCCCTCCTCCCCGTCTCTTTCTCTCTCCCCCTCCTCCCCGAGTCTCTCTCTCTCCCCCTTCCCCGCCTCTCTCCCCCCATCTCTCTCCACCCGTCTCTCTCCACCCGTCTCTCTCCACCCGTCTCTCTCCACCCGTCTCTCTCCCCCTCCTCCCCCGTCTCTCTCCCACTTCTCCCCCCGTCTCTCTCCCCCTCCTCCTCCCGTCTCTCTCCCCCTCCTCCCCCGTCTCTCTCCCCCTCCTACCCCCGTCTCTCTCCCCCTCCTCCCCGAGTCACTCTCTCTCCTTCCTCCCCGAGTCTCTCTCTCTCCTTCCTCCCCGAGTCTCTCTCTCTCCTTCCTCCCCGAGTCTCTCTCTCCCCCTTCCCCGTCTCTCTCTCTCTCCCCCTTCCCCGTCTCTCTCCCCCTCCTCCCCCCGTCTCTCTCCCCCTCCTCCCCCTGTCTCTCCCCCTCCTCCCCGAGTCTCTCTCTCTTCCCCCTTCCCCAAGTCTCTCTCTCTTCCCCTTCCCCGAGTCTCTCTCTCTTCCCCCTTCCCCGAGTCTCTCTCTCTCCCCCCTTCCCCGAGTCTCTCTCTCATCCCCCTTCCCCGAGGCTCTCTCTTTTCCCCCTTCCCCGAGTCTCTCTCTTTTCCCCCTTCCCCGAGTTTCTCTCTTTTCCCCCTTCCGCGAGTCTCTCTCTTTTCCCCCTTCCCCGAGTCTCTCTCTTTTCCCCCTTCCCCGAGTCTCTCTCTTTTCCCCCTTCCCTGAGTCTCTCTCTCTTCCCCCTTCCCCAAGTCTCTCTCTCTCTCCTCCCCTCCCCTTAGTCTCTCTCTCCCCCTTCCCTTAGTCTCATCCCCCCCAGACTCTCCCCCGTCCCATCAATCTTAACCCTTTCCTGTCCCTCGTTCTCCCTCCCCATCTCTCTTACCCTAACCGTATCTCTCTGCACCTCCCCCAGTTATGCTGTCTCTCTCTCCCCACCTCCTCATGCTCCTCACAGCTCTCTCTTCACCACCGCCCCCCCCACTCACCTTGACTGCCAGCAGCTCCACTGACACATGAATCCCTGCAGTGTTGCCGACACTTCCCTGCCCCCCAAGAGTCTGCGGGTGAGACTCTCCTGCCAACCCCATCAGCACACAATGCCAGCCCGCATGCAGGATCTGAGCCCAGGCATCCAGGGCACATTGACCCCAAGTCAAACATCACACACTCTCTCCTTCCAACCCAGGAGAGCGATAGCTCTGCAAATCTTTCCCATTCAATGATTTATCCAATTCCCTTTTGAAAGTTCCTGTTGACTCTGTTTCCAGATACAAAAAAAACTCACTGCGTAGAACACATTTCTCCCCATCTCCCTATCTGGCTCTTTATCCGATTACCTTCAAATCAACGTCTGTTCCCTGACACTCCTTGGGCAGTAATTTGTGCAGCTCCTTGTTGGAAGGGTTTCCTGCCTCATTGCCACAGGTTAATCCAGGATCCGGCCCATATTTAGGTGTGTTGGTGTTCTTCAACATCCATCGTCACTGGGCTTGTGCCTCAGTTATCTCCTCGTTCCCTCTTGCTTTGCACTCACAGGTTGGCACAAACCCCACTTTCCAAGGCTATCAAAGAGCCGTACCGTGTCCCCCTCATTCTCATTGCCCCTTCTGTACCCTAATGCCAACACCAGTTGAATACGCCATCAGATAAGGTGGGGTCTCCACCGTAACTAACCTGTGATGAGGTCTCCCTCGACCAGATACTCCAGGATGTTATTCATGGCTCCCATGTAGAAGATGAGGCGGAGCTGGGTGACACACATGGTGACCAAGCTGAGGATGTACACTGGGCTGAAAATACTCTGCATGAAGGAGCCGGAGCCTGTGGGAAAGAGACAGGGAGACAGACAATCAGGACCCAGCCAAAGGTCAATCAGTCGATATGCTCAGGATTCATCAGTCAGGGCAAAGCAGCTGAAATCGGAGCAGTCTAACTGATCAGAGTTCAAGGAATCTCCCTCAGTAGAGAAGGTCCCCTCCAACCATAGCTGCACAGTTGGCTGATTAAGGGAAATATCACTCTGTACTCTGTATATTCTTAACATTCACTCTTGGTATGGCCAGACCTGGAGTACTCCGTCCAGTTCTGGTCTCTTTACCCTTGAGGGAGTACAACAAAGGTTCACTAGACTGGTTTCTGGGATGGGGGCGGGCGGGGAGTGTTCCATGAGGAGATATCGAGTAGACTAGGTCTACATTCCCAGCATGCAGAATGATTGAAACATGAAAATTCTAAGGGGTTTAATTAATTTTAATTTGTTTTTTGATGGGTTGCGGGTGTCACTGGTAAGACCAGCATTTGTTGCCCATCCCTATTTGCCCTTAAACTGAGTGGCTTGCTAGGCCATTTCAGAAGGCAGTTAAGAGTCAACCATATTGCTGTGGGTCTGGAGTCACATGTAGGCCACACCAGGTAAGGATGGCAGATTTCCTTCTCTAAAGGACATTAGTGAACCAGATGGATTTTTACAACAATCAGCAACGGTTTGATGGTCATCGTTACAGAGACTAGCTTTTTAATTCCAGATGTTTTTAAAACATTAATTGAATTTAAATTGGTGGGATTTGAACCCACGTCTCAAAGCATTAGCCTGGGCTCTGGATTACTCGTCCTGTGACATTAACACTGTCTCCCTATTGACGGGGTCGATGCTGAGAGGCTGTTTCGCTCCGGCTCGGGAATCTAGAACAAAGTCTCAGGATGAAGGGGTCAACCGTTCAGAACTGAGACGAGGAGGGATTTCTTCACTTAAAGGGTTGTGAATCTTTCGAATTCTCTACCCCAGGAGGGTTGTGGATGCTCCATTGTTGAATACATTTAAGGCTGGGATAGGCAGAGTTTTAGTCTCTCAGGGAATTAAGGAATTTGGGGAGTGGGCGGGAAAATGGAGTTGATCAATATTGAATGGCAGAGCAGGCTTGATGGGCTGAATGGTCTACTCCTGCTCCCATTTCTTGTGTTCTTGTGCACGTGACTCAGTGTCAATGTTCTTTTGGATTTTGGCCCCTGTGAAGCTCTTTGCGATGTTTTGCTATGTCAAAGGTGCTATATAAATGCACATTAACATGCAGCCAGAGCTGAGCAAATTGATTCTGGATGTCCAGGCTCTCCGTGCCAACATACCTTGGTCCGAAGCCTGACACTTGACCTCCAGGTCGACAGTGGACAGACAGAGTTTGTTACCGTCCTGGGTGGACAACTTGTCCTGGGGCTTCATCGAGTTCCCCACACTGAGGCGGCGACCCACTGTCGTCACCTGCTTGTAGAACTGCTTCCCTGTGATCTTGTGATCAAAACCCAGCCAGCTAAACTTCACCTTCACACTGCCAGAGGGAGAGAGAACGGGGTGGGGGGAAAGAGAGAAGGCAGAGAGACAGAAGGGGGAGGGAGAGAGAGAACAACAGGGAATGAGTGAGAATAGATTGAGAGAGAATGAACAACAGTGAAAGATGGAGAAATAGTAGGGGGGGGAGAGAGAGAGAGATCAAAGTATTGAATCAAGAGAGAATAGAGGAATTAGGGAAAAGATGGAGAGAGAAATAGAAACATTAATCGTTAACCATTTTTAAACAGAGTTTTCACAATGTACTTCAGATGTGTGTCTGGGTGAGGGAACAGAATGAAGATCAGGACTGTGATTATTCCAGCGTCAGAGCAGTTGATGGGGAGAACCCAGGAGTGCAGAATGTGGAACTCCAGGCAGGGAGCTCCACCTTGAGAAAGGGCCCAGTGATGGAGGCTGCAATGGGGGAGCAGGGAGAGAGGGTTGCAGAGATTGCAGGGTTTTGGCGGGGGGAAGGGGGGTGGGTGTGCACATGGGGCTGTAGGGGCTGAGTTTGAGGGGTTGGAATTGGGAGGGAAGCTGGTTTGTCAGTGGGAGGAGGATAGAAACCGGGCTCGTCCTCCAGACCCACAAAGTGCTGGAAAAATGCTTAATCTGCTGCTCCAAACAGCTCCCTCGCCCAATCTGCTGCCATTTCTCCAGTCCTGGGAACCCGAACCACCACTGTTACATAATCTGAGGTTTGTAACCTTGTTTAAATATTACAATGTCTGGTCTCTTAAGAGTGGTTAATCATCAGATCCTAACATCCTCCCTGGTTAAACTGGACTCTGGATATTTAAGGAGTGAGGAATCGGGTTGGAGAGTTTTGGAATTTTAAACCCACCCACCACCAAGTTGTGTGTCTCTGGAGGGCAAATTTCCTGTGAGGCTCCAGCACCCTCTCCCCAGTTAGCCGCTACGGAGGGTCTTAGTTTGAGCCTGCGTTCAGGTGAAGGGTATCCACTCACTCCCGGTGCTGGTCTTATAGGAGGGTCAGATACGAAATTGTCCACACACCTGCCAATGCCACCGAGAGTGGGCTGATGGATATGTCAGGGTGGGGGGCTTCACCTCGGTCTACGATTGGGGAACTTCCCACAGACCCCAAGGTTGCAACTCACGTGTAGTCCATGTCTTCGGGACCCGGGAATGGTTCCAATGGCCAGTTGAGGAAACAGTTGAGGAAGACGAGACCTCCGCAGGCTGCCCAGACCAGGAGGATGGTGATAAATGGAGCCCCCAAATCATAAATCACCTGAAAACACAATCCAAATGAACCATTCCTTTCTCAAAGTGCTCCCATTTCCCCCCAAAACAACAGCGCACCAGAGAGCGAGCGGGGCAGAGAGAGAGAGAGAGAGTGAGAGAGAGAGAGCGCGAGTGGGGCAGAGAGAGAGAGAGAGAGAGAGACCGAACGAGCGGGGCAGAGAAAGAGTGAGAGATGGCAGAGCAGAGAGACAGAGAGCGAGCGGGGCAGAGAAAGAGAGAGAGCGAGCGGGGCAGAGAGAGAGAGAGCGAGCGGGGCAGAGAGAGAGAGAGCGAGCGGGGCAGAGAGAGAGCAAGCGGGGCAGAGAGAGAGCAAGCGGGGCAGAGAGAGAGAGAGAGAGCGAGCGGGGCAGAGAGAGAGAGAGAGAGCGAGCGGGGCAGAGAGAGAGAGAGAGCGAGTGGGGCAGAGGGAGAGAGAGAGCGAGCGGGGCAGAGGGAGAGAGAGAGCGAGCGGGGCAGGGAGAGAGAGCAAGCGGGGCAGAGAGAGAGAGAGAGAGAGCGACCGGGGCTGGGAGAGAGAGAGAGAGAGTGAGCGGGGCAGAGAGAGAGAGAGAGCGAGCGGGGCAGAGAGAGAGAGAGAGCGAGCGGGGCAGAGAGAGAGAGAAAGCGAGAGGGGCAGAGAGAGAGAGAGAGTGCGAGCAGGGCAGGGAGAGAGAGCGAGCGGGGCAGGGAGCGAGAGCGAGCGGGGCAGGGAGCGAGAGAGAGAGAGAGAGAGCGAGTGGGGCAGAGAGAGAGAGAGAGCGAGCGGGGCAGAGAGAGAGAGAGAGCGAGCGGGGCAGAGAGAGAGAGAGAGCGAGCGGGGCAGAGAGAGAGAGAGAGAGAGCGAGCGGGGCAGAGAGAGAGAGAGCGAGCGGGGCAGAGAGAGAGAGAGAGCGAGCGGGGCAGAGAGAGAGAGAGAGAGCGAGCGGGGCAGGGAGAGAGAGCGAGAGGGGCAGGGAGAGAGAGCGAGCGGGGCAGGGAGAGAGAGCGAGCGGGGCAGGGAGAGAGAGCGAGCGGGGCAGGGAGAGAGAGCGAGCGGGGCAGGGAGAGAGAGCGAGCGGGGCAGGGAGAGAGAGCGAGCGGGGCAGGGAGAGAGAGCGAGCGGGGCAGGGAGAGAGAGCGAGAGCGGGGCTGGGAGAGAGAGAGAGAGAGAGCGAGCGGGGCAGAGAGAGAGTGAGAGCAAGCGGGGCTGGGAGAGAGAGAGAGAGAGCAAGCGGGGCTGGGAGAGAGAGAGAGAGCGAGCGGGGCAGGGAGAGAGAGAGAGAGAGCGAGCGGGGCTGGGAGAGAGAGACAGAGCGAGCGGGGCTGGGAGAGAGAGAGAGAGCGGGGCAGAGAGAGAGAGAGAGAGAGAGAGAGACCGAGCGAGCGGGGCAGAGAAAGAGTGAGAGATGGCAGAGCAGAGAGACAGAGAGCGAGCGGGGCAGAGAAAGAGAGAGAGAGCGAGCGGGGCAGAGAGAGAGAGAGCGAGCGGGGCAGAGAGAGAGCAAGCGGGGCAGAGAGAGAGCAAGCGGGGCAGAGAGAGAGAGAGCGAGCGGGGCAGAGAGAGAGCAAGCGGGGCAGAGAGAGAGCAAGCGGGGCAGAGAGAGAGAGAGAGCGAGCGGGGCAGAGAGAGAGAGAGAGAGAGAGCGAGCGGGGCAGAGAGAGAGAGAGAGCGAGTGGGGCAGAGGGAGAGAGAGAGCGAGCGGGGCAGAGGGAGAGAGAGAGCGAGCGGGGCAGGGAGAGAGAGCGAGAGTGGGGCAGGGAGAGAGAGCGAGCGGGGCAGGGATAGAGAGCAAGCGGGGCAGAGAGAGAGAGAGAGAGAGCGACCGGGGCTGGGAGAGAGAGAGAGAGAGTGAGCGGGGCAGAGAGAGAGAGAGAGAGTGAGCGGGGCAGAGAGAGAGAGAGCGAGCGGGGCAGAGAGAGAGAGAGAGAGCGAGCGGGGCAGAGAGAGAGAGAGAGAGCGAGTGGGGCAGAGAGAGAGAGAGAGCGAGTGGGGCAGAGAGAGAGAGAGAGCGAGCGGGGCAGGGAGAGAGAGCGAGAGTGGGGCAGGGAGAGAGAGCGAGCGGGGCAGGGAGAGAGAGCAAGCGGGGCAGAGAGAGAGAGAGAGAGAGAGAGCGACCGGGGCTGGGAGAGAGAGAGAGAGAGTGAGCGGGGCAGAGAGAGAGAGAGAGAGAGAGAGAGAGAGAGAGCGAGTGGGGCAGAGAGAGAGAGAGAGCGAGCGGGGCAGAGAGAGAGAGAGAGAGCGAGCGGTGCAGAGAGAGAGAGAAAGCGAGAGGGGCAGAGAGAGAGAGAGAGTGCGAGCGGGGCAGGGAGAGAGAGCGAGCGGGGCAGGGAGAGAGAGCGAGCGGGGCAGGGAGAGAGAGCGAGCGGGGCAGGGAGAGAGAGAGCGAGCGGGGCAGCGAGAGAGAGCGAGCGGGGCAGGGAGCGAGAGCGAGCGGGGCAGGGAGCGAGAGAGAGAGAGAGAGAGCGAGTGGGGCAGAGAGAGAGAGAGAGCGAGCGGGGCAGAGAGAGAGAGAGAGCGAGCGGGGCAGAGAGAGAGAGGGGCAGAGAGAGAGAGAGAGAGAGCGAGCGGGGCAGGGAGAGAGAGCGAGAGGGGCAGAGAGAGAGAGCGAGCGGGGCAGGGAGAGAGAGCGAGCGGGGCAGGGAGAGAGAGCGAGCGGGGCAGGGAGAGAGAGCGAGCGGGGCAGGGAGAGAGAGCGAGCGGGGCAGGGAGAGAGAGCGAGCGGGGCAGGGAGAGAGAGCGAGAGCGGGGCTGGAAGAGAGAGAGAGAGAGAGCGAGCGGGGCAGAGAGAGAGTGAGAGCAAGCGGGGCTGGGAGAGAGAGAGAGAGAGCAAGCGGGGCTGGGAGAGAGAGAGAGAGCGAGCGGGGCAGGGAGAGAGAGAGAGAGAGCGAGCGGGGCTGGGAGAGAGAGACAGAGCGAGCGGGGCTGGGAGAGAGAGAGAGAGCGGGGCAGAGAGAGAGAGAGAGAGCGAGCGGGGCACGGAGAGAGAGAGAGAGCGAGCGGGGCACGGAGAGAGAGAGAGAGCAAGCGGGGCAGAGAGAGAGAGAGAGAGCGAGCGGGGCAGAGAGAGAGAGAGAGAGCGAGCGGGGCACGGAGAGAGAGAGAGAGCGAGCGGGGCACGGAAAGAGAGAGAGAGCGAGCGGGGCACGGAGAGAGAGAGAGAGCGAGCGGGGCACGGAGAGAGAGAGAGAGAGCGAGCAGGCCTGAGAGAGAGAGAGAGAGAGAGAGAGAGCGAGCGGGGCACGGAGAGAGAGAGAGAGCGAGCAGGCCAGAGAGAGAGAGAGAGAGAGAGAGAGCGAGCGGGGCAGAGGGAGAGAGAGAGAGAGAGCGAGCGGGGCAGAGGGAGAGAGAGAGAGAGAGCGCGAGTGGGGCACGGAGAGAGAGAGAGAGCGAGCGGGGCACGGAGAGAGAGAGAGAGCGAGCGGGGCACGGAGAGAGAGAGAGAGCGAGCGGGGCACGGAGAGAGAGAGAGCGGGGCATGGAGAGAGAGAGAGAGCGAGCGGGGCACGGAGAGAGAGAGAGCAAGCGGGGCACGGAGAGAGAGAGAGAGCGAGCGGGGCACGGAGAGAGACAGAGAGCGAGCGGGGCACGGAGAGAGACAGTGAGCGAGCGGGGCACGGAGAGAGACAGAGAGCGAGCGGGGCACGGAGAGAGACAGAGAGCGAGCGGGGCACGGAGAGAGAGAGAGCGAGCGGGGCACTGAGAGAGAGAGCGAGCGGGGCAGAGAGAGAGTGCGAGCGAGCGGGGCAGAGAGAGAGTGCGAGCGAGCGGGGCAGAGAGAGAGAGAGAGCGAGCGGGGCAGAGAGAGAGAGAGCGAGCGGGGCAGAGAGAGAGAGAGCGAGCGGGGCAGAGAGAGAGAGAGCGAGCGGGGCAGAGAGAGAGAGGGCGAGCGGGGCAGAGAGAGAGCGAGCAGGGCAGAGAGAGAGAGAGAGCGGGGCATAGAGAGCGCGAGTGGGGCTGTGAGAGAGAGCGCGAGCGGGGCTGGGAGAGAGAGAGTGAGCGGTGCTGGGAGAGAGAGAGCGAGCGGGGCTGGGAGAGAGAGCGTGAGCGGGGCTGAGAGAGAGAGCGCGAGCGGGGCTGGGAGAGAGAGCGCGAGCGGGGCTGGGAGAGAGAGAGTGAGTGGTGCTGGGAGAGAGAGAGCGAGCGGGGCTGGGAGAGAGAGAGCGAGCGGGGCAGAGAGAGAGAGAGCGAGTGCGAGTGGGGCTGTGAGAGAGAGCGCGAGCGGGGCTGGGAGAGAGAGAGTGAGCGGTGCTGGGAGAGAGAGAGCGAGCGGGGCTGGGAGAGAGAGAGCGAGCGGGGCTGGGAGAGAGAGAGCGAGCGGGGCAGAGAGAGAGAGAGCGAGTGCGAGTGGGGCTGTGAGAGAGAGCGAGCGGGGCAGCGAGAGAGAGAGCGAGCGGGGCAGCGAGAGAGAGAGCGAGCGGGGCAGAGAGAGAGAGAGCGAGTGCGAGTGGGGCAGAGAGAGAGAGCGAGCGGGGCCGAGAGAGAGAGCGCGAGCGGGGCAGAGAGAGAGAGAGCGCGAGCGGGGCAGAGAGAGAGGGAGAGCGAGCGGGGCAGAGAGAGAGAGAGCGAGCGGGGCTGGGAGAGAGAGAGCGAGCGGGGCTGGGAGAGAGAGAGCGAGCGGGGCTGGGAGAGAGAGAGCGAGCGGGGCTGGGAGAGAGAGAGCGAGCGGGGCAGAGAGAGAGAGAGCGCGCGAGCGGGGCAGAGAGAGAGAGAGCGAGCGGGGCAGAGAGAGAGAGAGCGAGCGGGGCAGAGAGAGAGAGAGCGAGCGGGGCAGAGAGAGAGAGAGCGAACGGGGCATGGAGAGAGAGAGAGAGCGGGGCTGGGAGAGAGAGAGCGCGCGGGGCTGGGAGAGAGAGAGCGAGCGGGGCTGGGAGAGAAAGAGCGAGCGGGGCTGGGAGAGAGAGAGCGAGCGGGGCTGGGAGAGAGAGAGCGAGCGGGGCTGGGAGAGAGAGAGCGAGCGGGGCTGGGAGAGAGAGAGCGAGCGGGGCTGGGAGAGAGAAAGCGAGCGGGGCTGGGAGAGAGAGAGCGAGCGGGGCTGGGAGAGAGAGAGCGAGCGGGGCTGGGAGAGAGAGAGCGAGCGGGGCTGGGAGAGAGAGAGAGAGCGAGCGGGGCAGAGAGAGAGAGAGCGAGCGGGGCAGGGAGAGAGAGAGAGCGAGCGGGGCAGGGAGAGAGAGAGCGAGCGGGGCAGCGAGAGAGAGAGCGAGCGGGGCAGGGAGAGAGAGAGAGCGAGCGGGGCAGCGAGAGAGAGAGCGAGCGGGGCAGGGAGAG